>NC_061523.1:8982500-9090000 GCF_022379125.1 Scophthalmus maximus | reverse complement strand
GCCTATAACCCAATTTTTTGGCAAAGCTTATAAAATGTCCATATTGCTGCTCATTCAACCTCATTGATTTAGTGTTTGGTTAAATATTCACGACTGTGGATGCAATTAACATGCTGTTAATGAATAATTGATCGCATCTTAAGCGGCCATAAAACTCATGCATATTAATTATTGAAACAGGAAATATGAAGAAAAAAACAACCTTCCTTGTTTTGCCTCAATCAACCTTCTTTCATTTTGTTCCTTAAGTCGGGATGTTGGGAGTATTTCAGGGGGGGAAAGTGAAGCGCTTGAATTTGTGTGTATTTGTGTGTGTGTGTGTGTGTGTGTGTGTGTGTGTGTGTGTGTGTGTGTGTGTGTGTGTGTGTGTGTGTGTGTGTGTGTGTGTGTGTGTGTGTGTGTGTGTGTGTGCGATAAGGAGACAGGCAGAAAGGGCTACGAACACTATGCAAATGCTTCCCATAAACGTCACTTTAACAGCTCTTGTATGCATTAAGCTGCCTTTTGAGTACATCCATTTCGCTCATATACATACATCGCTGGGTGTGCGTCTGCGTACATGTGGAGCAGCGCGGTGTGATGTGCGGCAGAGGGCGGGTGAGCGTTGTTTTGACAGCCAAAAAGAGTGTGACAGAGGCGGTAGCTGGCTGTTTTGAGCGGCAAGTGTTTACCAGGAGTGTGAACACAACAGGAAAAACAAAACAAATCTGGCGAACACGGGAGGCTTGTCAGCGCAAGACTGGAGATCAGTCAGCCAACAATGAGCTTCCGTCTCCCACTGTGTCTCTGCTGGTGTACGGTTATAGGCTGGTGTCGCCCCTGGCACCTCCCTGGGCTCCGGTGTGTAGAGAGTGAGCTTGGGGGGGGGGGGGGGGAAGCCTCAATGTGCCTCGCATTAATGCCGTGGTGCACCTGTGGTCAGGTGAATATTCCACTCTGCTACCTGTGAGTGTGTGTGTGTGTGGGGTGGGGGGTTACATTCATTATCTGTACAACCTGAACTCCTAAACCACTCTAAAATGTCTCGACATGAAAAATACATCCCGGGAGCAGTCTCACGCTCCAGGAAAACACCAATTCACGTCGTCGCTTGTTATTTATTTAGCACAGAAAAAGCTCTTGGAGGTGTGTATGCCTGCGTGTGTGTGTGCGCGTGTCGCCCCCCCCCCCCCCCCCCCCCCCCCTTCTTCTTATCCCCCCTCCCCGGAAACCTAACTAACTACTCGGTGATGTCGGTGCCTCGGAGCTAAAAGTGACAAGCCGTCAATTGTGTTCCAATATTAACCCCCTCTCAATGTCTGCCTGCCCGTCGTCTTCCCTGTGATGTTGGCTTGATCAAAGAAGCAGGCACTTTGGTAAAAATAACCGGGCAGAGTGAGATGGAGGACACCATGCTGCTTACAGACTGATGAACGGCGGACAGCCTTTCAGCAAAAACACTATATCCCCCTTTCCCTTCTCATTCTTGGTCCCTCCTTCTCCGTCTCTCTCATTATCTCCTTCCTTCTCTCGAGGAGGCAACACCATGGCTTCGGCTGAGCATGATCCAGTGGCTTCTGTATAGAGCCAGGCGCTAAGTAGTAGTTCATGGAGTGTAGGGTATACAACGTGATGGGGAGGGAGCGGCTATATGCCGAAGCTTTTTATACGGAGAGGAAGACGACGGACGCCTGGCAACATTATTTTGTCCCTACTACTCTGAAGAGAGATTGAAAAAGCGCTGGGCGGGGGGATAAAAGACAGAAGCCGCGACCGACGGAGAAACAGAATACGATCGAAAGATGCCCCGTGTCTGCGTTTCATCTGATCTTAACAGGTTCACCTAGCGGTGAAATTCCTCAAACGGACCTTCAGTCATCAGCAAATGGGAGGGGGGGGTGGGTGGGGTGCAGAAGGTAGGTACACACACACCCACCCATATATGGAGAGAGAGGGAGGGAGCGGTGTGTGTGGGGTGGATCTCTGTGGCTAATTCTCCGGGTGTGGGAAAGCAGAGCACCTAACGCAGGTTGGCCTGGTTTCAGTAATGAGTTTGATTCTTCTCTCTGCCTCTTCGGTCTCACTGGGGACCAAGACTGCATAATAACATCCTCCACACACGAACACACGCACGCACAACACACACGCACGCACAACACACGCACAACACACGCACAACACACGCACACACACACACACACACACACACACACAGACGCACACGCACGCGCACGCACACACACACACACACACGCACACACGCACACGCACGCACGCACACGCACACGCACACAGGTCTATGGGGAGCTAATTATTCTCACCTGTGTTAATTATTGCTGTAAGCCAATCAGTGGACTCTGTGCTAATTAGGCAGTGTTAGGTCTGATTAGTGTTTTGCAGCGGGCCCACTCAAACTGTTATCCACCACACCAGTCCCCTCGGGCGAGAGGGGAGAGAGGAGAACAGGTGGATGCTTGCCCGGTGTGTGTGTGTGTGTGTGTGCTCATGCTTAATAATAAATAACTGAAGGACAGCCTGAATTCACAATTAAACAAAGTCTAATCAGTTTCCCCCCCCCCAGATAAAACTTTAAACAAAACAACACATGCCATCAATTCAACTGGTCCGCACCCCTCGGAGTTAATTGGCCCCTGGTTTGGGGTTATTTTCTTTTATCTGGACAAACGGCCCCCGTGCCCTTTTAGTTAATGAGGGCTGATCCGGGATCAGTTGTGTCACTAATGGCTCCCTTTTGCCAGGATAACCCCTCAGATTGATCCACGCATCACACATGCAACCCCTGTCCTGACCCATGTGTGCTTTATGTGTGGTTGTGTGTGTGTGTGTGTGTGTTTAGCAGTGAGACAGAGATGCTCAAAAACCAAAGAAAGGCAGGGACGGAAGGGAGTGGTTTAAAGATGTAATGGAGGGTTGTTGGAGGGATCAGGATCTCCCGGCTGAGAGGAATGAAGGGAGAAGGGGGGAGCAAAGGGGAGAGAAGAAGAGAAAGGATGAGAGGAGGAGGAGAAAGAAGAAGAATGGGGAGAAAGAAGGAGAAGGAGGCTGGAGGAAACCTTCCTCTTATGACACGATTGATTTTCTTTCTGAGGCTTGAGCCTGTCACTGCTGAACACTTGGTCCCCCTCTCTTCACACACACACACACACACAAACTCCATGCCCTGACCTCCACGTGAGCCTGCTGGTCCATACTGGGTCTAATGACACCAGGGCCTCCCACAGATCAATACTTAGCTGTCACTCAGCTGGCAAGCACACATGCACACACGTACACACACGTACACACACACGTACACACACACTCACTCACGCAAAAGCAGTCGGACAGATGCACGCACATGCGAAGCAGGGTATGCGTCTGCACATTTGTGTATGCTAGAAGCAATGTTTTCTACAACCTCAGCAGATGCCCCAACCCCCCAGCCCCACGCATGCACACGCACACGCACACAAACACAAACACACACACCCTGGACCAAAGCCATATTCTCTCTCCTCGACCGATTTCTCGCCCTCCTGCTCCCTCTCAGAGAGTCTGGGACCTGATGTAATATTGATGAGCGAGGATGGAGGCCCCTATAAAAAGTGATAGGTCCTTGTGATTGTAAATTATAAATTGTTATAGATTTAATGTCAATTTCAACACACACACACACACACACACACACACACACACACACACACACACACACACACACACACACACACACACACACACACACACACACACACACACACACACACACACACACACACCAAATAGACACATGGGCAGAGGAGTCATTTTACTCCCTCCTCTTGACTAACTTACTCCGCGTCACTCACCGCCATCTCTCCCTGTTTCTTTTCTTATTTCCCTCCCTCCCTCCCTCCCTCTCCTCAACAATCTCAAGCACCCACCGGCCTCTCTCCATACACATCTCAAGTGCCACTTAGAAAACCAGACTCGGGCTTGAGCCAAACTCCAAAACACTGAGCCACTCTCAGCGGTTCAGTGTTTGTGCGACTGTTTGTGTGTGTGTGATTTTCGGGGGGGCCTTATAGAGTCAAGATCACAGAATAACAAACACAACAAAGCAAAAAGAAAAAAAATTGTCATCGCAGCCAAACCTTTTCTTTTAATTCCGGACAAACGCGATAATTTATGTCCAACTAAAAAAAATCAGTTGATAGCGAAACGCTCAGGCTAAAAAACATTTGTTTGTCTCCGTTAAATCGCTAATTACAGCCTGGCACAACACAGGGCAGATGCAGGCTAATTCACCATTAGGCCGTTTGGTGTTTATTAAACTTTTATAATGTGATCACTCTGATAACGGCACAATTGTTTCCCTGGGCGTGTGTGATTATGGTGTTGTACCCCTCTGTCCCCTTGTAATGGCTCCCACTGTGTGTGTGTTGTGTGTGTCCACATGTGTGCGTGTGTGTGTGTGTGTGTGTGTCTTGGAGCTTGCAGAGTCGTGTTTTCCATTTCTCATTAGAGTGGCACAGACTCCTGCTGCAGGGTCAATGGAGGGGGGAGAGGGTGTGTGAATATGTGTGTGTGTGTGTGTATCTGTTTGAAGGGGAGTGGGGTGGTAATGAGCGCAGGAACATAATACTACGGCGTCCATTAATGCTCTGAGGCAGTGACATTAGGCATACTTAACTAATAGAGCCAGTCTCTGCAATTACCCACTGTTATCTCTGCTGCTTTGGAGGGGAACCGGCTTTAATAAATGTTTGTAGTAATGTGATAAATGCCAGGTTTGCTCATTTGTAATCTACACTGCGGGACAAGGGGAAGCGGGTGGATCTAATTGTTTTCCTCTGGATTTGAGAATGTGGTTGAGTTCAGAGAAGTCCTCTGTAGGGGAAAAAAAAAAATCGTTGCCTTCTCAGAACGTTTTCCTCCAGGTACATCTCTCTCTCTCTCTCTCTCTCGCTGTTGTCTCTCTACCCATCTCACCCACTCGTCTCTCTCCGCTCTCAGTGGGGCACCGTTACAACCATCCTCCTGTCAAACAGAGAAAAGCAGTCCGTCCCCGACGCTCACCGTCACGTCTCTGCCTCCTCTTTTCCTCGCTCTCCTCTCATGTCTCTTTCATCCCGGCCCACATCAGAGGCGCGGGCGTGATTGTGTGTGTAAACATCTTGTCATGCTAACACGGGCGTCATGACAGAACAGAGATGCGCTTCATTAACGGTGTGCTTGTAAGTTTGTCTTTGTGTTTGAACGCTCGAGAGTGTGCGTGTGTGTGGGCTATATGTCTTTTACCATAAGTGTGTGTGTGTGTGTGTGTGTGTGTGTGTGTGTGTTTGTGTGTGTGTGCGATGAATTCCAGGGTCAGTGGCAGACACATGGAGGAGATGGAGAAACCGGGCGACACAATTTAAGAGCCAACATCAGTTACAATCCTGCCAAAGCACAGCTTACACCTTCTCCACGTTAGTTTCACTCAGCGCATCCTGCAAACTCCTCTCTGAATATATCTGGCAATAAGAATACCTGTCAGTTAACAAGCGAGTAATCACTTGTTACACATGTGCACCAACAATTTTTTTTCCCTCCTCGCACACCCTCACTCTTTTGGCAGTAAATCTTCCCCGTTTGTGTGAAGACAATAGCCAGGGGAAGAGTGAGGAGGGAGTGGTGTAGCGAGAGAGAGAGAGAGAGAGAGAAAAGAGGCTACGGGAGGGAGGCAGAGGAGAAAAGCAGCGCTGCTAATTGTTTTCCAGAAAAAGGTTGCGGAGGTCTGCGCGTTTGAACTGAATGTCGCCTCATGTAAATCACAGCACCCGTGTTGGAGGAGCCAATAACCGGGATAATTAGCGTGACTCTCCCGCGCCGCCGCGCACAGAGACCGAGGAAGAGCGTTCAAACGTGGGGGAAGATTCCAAGTGTGATTAACCGGAGGGGAAAAAAAGCCCTCCAGAGTTAAATCCGGAGTTTTGAGTGGGAGGACCAAAGAGAAAGACACATCGGCAGAGGGGCAAGAAGATTGCAGAAGAAGAAGAAGAAGAGGAGGAGGAGGAAGAAGAAGGAGAGACAGATGGATGGAGAGAAAATCAGAGAGACAAACACAGAGGGAGAGGAAACCAGTGAACATTCCTCTCAGCGAGGTCAAGCCACTCGGCAAACTAACAAACAACGCGAGCAGCACACACACAAAGGGGGTGAGGCGGTGTAAAACAACAAAGTGTCTCAGTCGATTGCCTACGCCTTACTTTGTCTCCCGTCATCACTTACACAAACACAAACAAAGGGCCTTTAAATTCAGCTGGGCTTTTTGAAGTGGAAACAGTGACACGTGCTTGGGTCTCATTTGCCGATGATTAGTGCAAAGCAAAAAAAAGAATATATGAAAAACGTGAGGACGTATCGCCCCCCCCTTTGATCGAACAATGATGTTGACCATAGCTGTCTGCGTGTTGACGTCCCCTCGCTTTACTTTTAATTACGGCTGAGATAACTCCTTGAAGGTTTCCCTTTGTCTCTTAATGTTACAGCTCGAATTAGTCACGCTCAGTGTCAAAATATTCATATATAGGAGCAGATAGGAGAAACTTGGGAATGGTGATTTGGTTGCTAATAGCACTGACTATAGACCAGGTGCCAGGGTGTTTTAATGGTTTTAAAGAAACCAAAACCTGGATCATTCCTACTGCATGTGGCAAAGGCCCACTCACACTATCGCACTACACATCTCTCCCTCCCCTGTCTCCCTCTGTGCCGAGCAGGTTTTCCTTCCATTGTGGCGTGTGAAACCGAGAGCGCCGCTCACAGCGGCGGGCCAGCCATCCATTCTTCCTGGACAGATTGATGGAAAACAACCGACAGACTATACATCTCGCTCGGGCGCAGCGGGTCACCGGCACTCATCCTGGACACCTGGACTCGCATCCTGGGCCACGGCGCTGAGGTAAAGCGCCAGGAGAGGGGCTGGGTGGGAAACTGGTGGACAGGAAGTGAGACGCCGGGGCCGTGGGGGTACGGAGCTGGCATGAGGCGCGCTTGTCTGCGTTCTCGCTTAGCAGAAACAATCAGCCAACAATGAATAGTCAGTGAGGACGCTCAACTGCTCGATGACACAGTGGCTCGGCCTGCTGGGAGAGGAGGACGCCCGAGTATCCTTGACTGGGAGTGTGCTGCCGGTGTGTCTATTCAATTACGGGCAGCAATACAGGCAGCCATGTAGCACGTTGGCTGTGAGAGAGAGCACTTAGTGGACCCTGCGCTAGACTGTCCTAACACATCAGAGCGTTGAGAAAACAAAGCCTTGCTCCTGTCACGCACGCACGCACGCACGCACGCACGCACGCACGCACGCACGCACGCACGCTCACAAAACCCTGCATGTCCAAATGTATAGCATCACACCAAGAGGCACACACTCGCGCTCTTCACGCCTCATTTGAAAAGCAAATTGAGCGCATCTTCTGGGGCGAGTCACGGACTAAATCCTGGAAAACGTTACTCCTTTCTCACTTGCACATGTTCACACGTCACACATGAGAGCTTTCATATGGTAAATATATCTTCATTCTCTTTAACTCCCCTTCTATCTCTCTCTCTCTCTCTCTCTCTCTGTCTGTCCTGCAATTTCCGACAGCAGAAGATGTCTTAAATAGCTCTCAGAGAAGTAGGACGCTATTCATTTGGGTCAGCTCTGGCTGGCCCAAACCCTTCATTCTGGGGCAGAACCAACACTGACACAAAAAGGCAGAGGGAACGGCCAAGGAGAGCGGCCAGGTCAAGCAGGGAATGTCAAGCAGTAATGACAAAGCAGTTTACAGAGAAAATAGAGCTACAACTGGGCTATTTACAGTGTCCAGCCAAAAAACAAACAAAAACAACGCTCCATGTCATGAAAAACCCAGAACTTTTCACTGTAATGACATTTGTAAATTACCTTTATAAGCCCTAATAAACTGACTGCTACCTGCATGCAGCTGCTGAAGTGGATTTAAGGACCTATAAAGTGTGATAGCAGCTCTGTTTTAGTTTATTGGGGAAAAAATTAAACAATGTAACACGCCTACTAACTTGGGCATTAAAAATACTTATTTCCACCGTGTTTTCTCGTTGTTTCCTCGCTGCAAAACAAAAACAGCTTGTGTTAATTTGATATTTCATACTGGGATGAATAAAATCAGGTATAATGATGTTGTTTTTTTCATCGTGGGGTGTTCACAAATAAAAACAAGCAGTTGTCAGGGATGGGAGGTGAGAGCGCTGAAGGTTTGGATGAGAGAGGAAGAAGCAGTGCTGTTTTAGAGGCTCCTCGACCTCCAAACTCCCTGCTGTCAATCAGCGCAGCCGTCCGTCCCCTGGGGCCACGCTTTCCTCCAACCCCGAGGGGGGGGGGACCACCGCAGGGAAAAAAAAAAAAGAACACAGCCAAACAGATGCAGAGAGTTGCAGGTCAATGTGTGAGGGTGTGTATGTGTGTGTATTATATTTTTTGGCACGCCTGTAGAGTCTTGAGGCTGCGCATGCGTGCATCTGCATATGTGTTTGTGTATGAGTTTATCTGAGGGTGAGACCTGCATCTGTGCCGCCCCCCCCCCCGTGTGTGTGTGTGTGTGTGTTTGTGTGTGTGTGTGTGTGTGTGTGTGTGTGTGTGTCTGTGTGTGTGTGTGTGTGTGTGTGTGTGTGTGTGTGTGTGTGTGTGTGTGTGTGTGTGTGTGTGTGTGTGTGTGTGTGTGTGTGTGTGTGTGTGTGTGTGTGTGTACGCGCGTGTGAGACGCAGATTTGCGAGGCAGCCAGCACCTGAGGGAGGGGAGTTCTGCCTGCATATCGATGAGCCAGCATCTCTGCCTCTTTGCCCCTGAGCCCTGCACAAACACCACAACCAGCTCAGGGCCAGTCCTTTTCAAAGCCCCCCCATCACAGCTAACGCAGCTGTCCCTCCTAAGACCGTGCAGAAAAAAGAAACAGCACATCAACAAGAAAATACAACCCCCTAAAGAGAAAAGGGACCCGCCGGAAAATACCCCGGCACAATCTGAGAAGATCTCTCCGCCACTGGAGAGAAACGCCACAGGGATCCTCGAGGAGGAGGAGCTACTGTAATCCACCATGTGAGCGACGGTATTGCTCTCAGGCGTGTGTGACTCTGCTTCTAGTTTCTCTTTGCTAAGGAAGCAAAATGTTAAGCGAGTGATAGGCGGTCAGATGTGAGAGAACGGTGGAATAGAGAGGGGGGCGGGAACAATGATTATCCTGCATGAAATAAACCATAACCAGGATAAGCAAATGAGGAGGAACTCAGTATTTAGGTATCAGCAGATCAGGGTGCATTACAGTCAGAAGAATGAAGGATAACTGCACTGCAAGTGGACTTTTCTCCTTGTCACTGTAACACAGTCGTGGATATGAAAGTGAAACTGCTCTGAGGGGACGGAAGGCGATGCCAGTAAACCACATTAGCATCAAATGCAAATGAGAAGGGGGGCTAATGGCTGGACAGGTGCAGACTGGGCCTCTAAATGACACACACACACACACATATACATGTTTGCAGTCTCTCTTTCTCTCTCTCTCACACACACTCACACACACACACACACACACACACACACACACACACACACACACACACACACACACACACACACACACACACACACACACACACACACACACACACACACACACACACACACACACACACACACACACACACACACACACACACACACACACAAATGAGATGGATGAATTAAACATGGGTGGGCTCGGCTTGGGGGGCTGGCAGGGCTGACATAAAGTCAATGACATACATTATTCACTAGCACACGTTAGGCCAGCCAAGACAAACACATGACCTCTCACCCCAGGAAGTGCATCTAAACATAACTACCAAAACAATGACGGGGTTCCCCACGAGAAAGGGAGACAAACGAGCAACACGCCGGCTTGAAAAGAGAAATGCTACGATAATCCTCAAAAGTGGCAAAGTTGATCTTTTTCTTTCTAGCTGTGACGGGGTGAGGCGGTGTGATCCAGGTGCAGACCAGAAGCGGCCTAGAGGTGGACCAAAACCACGCAGCGTGTTTCTGGTCCACAAGGGCAAACTACCCACCGTGAAGCTGAGACTCAGTCCGTTCCAGTCCGCTCACAGAAAAGGAAGCCATCGGCCATGACATCATCCTCCCCGGGAGGAGCACTTCCTGCCCGACATTCTTCACTCAAGACACACACACACTCGCCAGGAAATGGCCTCTATCAACACACACACAGACACACACACACACACTCAAAGGGAAATAACCAGCATTGGCGCGGATACACAAGCACAGACGCGCATGCAAGGAAATGGGCCACATCAACAGCGGGCTGCAAGGAGTGTGTGCAAACACAAACACACACTCAAAAACAGCAATAAACCTGAAATAACATTGTGTGCATGTAAATTCGAGCCCACCACCAGCACCAGCAGCACCTCACCCCTCCCCGCGCTGTGGCTGGAAATGGGGATCATGGGATATGCAGGGCGACCTAGTGGATCCTTATCTCTGGTCACAGAGAGTTTCTCTCTCTCCTCTAGAGAGGCTCCCGCCGCCTGGGGGACACCCTGCGGCGGGCCTGGGGGAACTGGACGGGCAGGAAAGGGACACAGGACACAGGTGGTGGGAGGACACACGGGGCCGGAGGGACAGTCATATACTCCCAAAGCGAGCGGGGCAGAGCGATTAGTCCACAATTACATGGATGTAAATTAACGACAGCAGTTCTGCGGGGAGGCAGATTTAAGAGAAAGCAATGCGGGGAGATAGCAAAGGTGCACATGGGTGAGAGGGAAATGTGTTTGTGATTTGAGGCCCTTCCAGGCGCATGATAAACTGACTGGCAGTGACTGCATATGATTAACCCTGCGCTAACCAGGAGTGATGGAGAGAGGTGTAAGTGGAGGTTGGGGCGAGGGGGTTAAGGGCTCCCCTCATATTATCCTGCCTGTAAGAGGCTAAAGTGGACCACACATGTTTCCCTGGGGGAAGACACGGAGAGGCACACGGGAGCCTCTCACCTTTCAGTCCCCCCCCCCCCCCTCGCCCAGTGTCAAGCACAGACACAACATGTCGTGACGCGGTCTCTCTGAAGTTCCCCAAAACTCACCACCACAAAGATTAAACACATGAATTATGGCACGAGTTGTCTCCATCTCTGATTCAGATCAGATGGGCTTTGAAACGGAAATAGTCAGACAGTAAGAGTCCACAGCAGCTCTTGTGAAACTGAACGCGGCCTCGGCCGCAATAAAGTCCCCGACAAAAACAGCCGGAAAAGCGGGACACATTGTGGAGGATGTTTCTTTTCGACTCCAGTAAAAATCGAAGTCAACCTCAAGTGCTTTTCTGCCACCGCGGCCTAAACCAACGCTTCATAATTAAAATCTGACTCGCGTTGCTCCTTGTAGATGCTTTAAAGCCCAGACAAATTCTCTTTTCAACAAGAGGCGAGATACAGAGAGGGGGCGAGCGAGAGAGAGAGAGCAGCTCCGTACAGTACCCAGAGCGCCGCCCGTCCACACTGTACCAGATTTGTTCTCCTAACAATCAAATAAGTTTCTCATTAGCTGACTTTATTTTCCCTCATTCCTGCGGTTTTGCTGCAGTGGCCTGTTTCTCCCGTCTTAACGAGAGAGAGAGCTAATTAGGCAATCAGACCCATTACTCTTCCAGAAGAGTTAGAGCTAGCCCGGCTAATTAGGGCTGTAAAATCTAATCATCTCTGTGAAACAGCAGAGGGCTAACGAGCCCTTATTTAACGAACTAAATAACTTCAAGGGTGGAAAGGGGCTGCTGATGGTATTTCTTTATGAATTTGAAGGAGGGAAACCCGTGGTAATTGAGTCAGTTTCAGCCCTCACAGTTGTTTGTTTGTTTATGAATCTCTGATTATTACGAGTGCCAAGAATATATTGGTACTAAATGAGCAAACGTAAAAACCCTCCTCTCCTTATTCCCCTCCAACCCCCCCCCCCCTCCCTCTTGGAACGAGCTACCAACCCCCCTCAGCCGCTCTCCTCTCACCTGACCTATTTTCGTGTCCAGAAAGAGAGCTCGCTGGAGAGGAAAGCGGAGATATTGCTGTTGTTTTTCCTCCCCCTGTTCTAATTTGTTGTTCGTTAATGCTGCCCTCACACCTGAGCCATCGGGCGCCGGGGGAATACCGCCAGCGAGCGGCCACAACACATGCTCAGTGTGGGAAAGCTGTTCGCGGCACAGATCGGGCCTGCTCCACCGCGGTGGCTCCGCTCAAAGTGCGGGGCAAACTGAGTGGGGGAAAGTTTACAGAGGCAGCCACGATGGCGCCCTCGCCAAAGACGGGAGCAGCACATGGGCACAGACGAGAAATTCAACAAGTATGCACACTTGGGGGGGGGGGGGGGATCAGAAATGTGGCACAGAGTGATGGGCAGGCGTGTTGTCTGAGGCCATGTGGTGGGGTGCAGCTGTCTCAGGGAGCGCTGAGGTGAGGCCTTCCGCTTCACTGGAGCGGAACAAGGGTGGTGCCCGCACACACACACACACACACACACACAGACACACACACACACACACACAGACATACACGCACACATACATACACAGGTAAAGAGTATTTGACAGAGCAGCAGCGAGAACAGGACAGCTGTGTTCATCAGATAGCACAGGTCACTGCCTCATTAACACTCACACAGATACACTTGAATGTGACAAATTCAACTCGGGCTAAAAAAAAAGATCGCTGACAATTTATTTCTGTTCACCTGATAAAACTAGATACGCAGAAGGTGATACTGCGGCTTTTCTGTGAGAAAATCGCTTCAGCATGTAAAGTTTTTTTGGGCTTCTCCTTCCGGGCCTTGATCAGAGCAGCCTGAGAACTGCACGCTTCAGCAAAGTATAAACAAATAATTTCCTCCACACTGTTTGTCCACATGTGTGCCACACACATGCACACAGCACAGGCCGCACCGTAAATCCACAGGGCTGCTCTTTTCTTTTTTCTGTTTTTTTATTTCCAACTGGCCATAAATCATGTGAGCTGCTGCATCAGTCAGCGGTAAGTTTATGATGGAAAGGGAAAGGTGTATACTCAAAGAAAAAAAGTGTTTTAGTGTCAAATGCAGCAGACAAACTTCAGTAGCACACCTGTCCCAGAGTGAGAACTAAACACAGAAACACACGCACACACACACACACACGCACACGCACACACACACACACACACACACCAGGCCATGGTCCTAATCACTCATCAGCAAAGTCATCAGCGCAACCACACAAACACTGTCTGACCACACTTGAGGCCGAGCTCAACAGCTCGGCGATTGCTCCTCCAAGTCTCACACACACCAACACACACACACACACACACACACACCACTGGAACATTATATACTGCTGTTTCGCTTGCACAAACGATTACGGTTCCTAGAAACCGAAACAACCTGTGGCCTGTTTTATCAGGGGCCTGCAGGTTACGTATGTTCTCAGCCAAAACACAGGTGGAAAATCGCTGCTTGTTTCACTGGAAATTTAAATAACATTCGCTCACGATTTTAAATCTATAGTCTTTCCCGCGCCTTTTTTTCCTCCCGTTTATTCTGCACACTCTTCTTGTTCAGAAGCGGTGACACGTAGCTGCGCCCGTGTTTGCGTTGACAGCGCAGCATCACGTCAGCCGAGGCCAAAGGGGCAAAGCTCTGCTTACCTGTCGATGATGACGGGGTCTGACGGGGTCTCGTTCCTGTTGCCACAACTCTTCTTGTCGCAGCATCGGCTGCAGAGGAGGAAAAAAAGAAAGAGGGGAGACAAAGAAGAGTTAGTTGCCATGATGTTAACAACAGAGAGGGCAAGATAAGGTACAACTCAGACAGATAGGGGAAGTCCGATGAGCGTATGCAGGAGAGAAAGAGCAGTTAAAGGGCGTGAGACTCCTGAGAAGAAGCATGAATCGGATCTCTATCGGGCTTGGCGAGGTAAGACCGGGGCTCTAGCCCTACCGCAGGTGAGATCAGCGGGGAGATTTTATAGGCAAAGTTTGGAGGGGAAGAGCAAAAACAGCGAGTTTGAATGCGGATGGATGTAAACTTGAATTAGCCTCCAGGGCTCAGGTTAGCTCCATTTCTGTCAGACATCACACAACCAGACATCTTGTGTTCTCTATTTTTCCTCAGTGCTTGTCCCCTCCCTCAATCCTGCCTCCCTCTCTCTCTCGCTCTTTCTCTCGCTCTCAGAAGTGGGTCACAGAGTGGTCCCACTGGACCCGGGGAGTAGTGCATGCTGGGTAGAAGGGGGTTGCATACTGATGTGACGAGTCCTTTCTGAATCATTTGACTGCAGCAGAATTTAACAATTTGTGGTGAGACGCCACCCCCCCACCCACCCACCCAAAAGTATCGTCGCGTCTACCTTTTTCTCATCCGTCTGCTCGTCTGTGTGTGTATGTGTGTGTGTGTGTGTGTGTGCGCGGTACGTATGTCGGTGTGTACCTGTGTCTGACAACATGAGTGCATCTATTGTGTGTGTGTGTGTGTGTGTGGGAGGAGATGGACATACAAGAGTGAGAGAGAAAGGGGAGAGAGAGAGAGAGATTGACCCCCCTTTACTTTCTTGAGTCCCTCAGGACAGGAGGCTTGGAGAGCCAGATCAGATTTCTGATCTCGACCGTTTCCTGCAGCATATGAAAACAAGTGGTCTAAATTGCCTTGTGTGATAACCAGGAAGTGGCTACCCTCTAGCCACTAGCAATTTTTCTACATGTAACTCCACATGTATTTCTCCATGGCTGGCTTTTGAGGGACGGTCACCGACTGTATGATGCATTTGTTGATGCTTCCTATTGATCCTAAATGCTTACTTCTTTCCAGTGAGTGTGCGCGTGTGTGTGTGTGAATGCGTGTGTCTGTATTTTATGTGTAATTCGAGTCCGTCCAACTCTGCACATAACTCACTGTCAGGACACAGCAAACTGCATGTATTACACAGACTAAGGAGGATGGGTTTGAGTAATGAGCTTTTCCTTGTCCTAATTAGCTGAACATGAGAAGGATGCACACACACGCACACGCACACGCACACACACACACACACACACACACACACACACACACACACACACACACACACACACACACACACACACACACACACACACACACACACACACACACACACAAAAATAGGCCAGGGCCCATCTCCCCAACCCACTTTGAGGAAAATGATAAGATTTCTATTGTAATTTAGCTGTGCTCCTCATGTCTTTGCCCCCTCTTTACACCAGCAGAGACATCCCCAACGTGAGAACAACATTCATCTTGATCTGGACTGAAGCAATGGCCAGATTAAAAAAAAAAAAACCAAGAGAGTTGTAGCTGGGTGTGTTTTGTCTTACCTGCACATGATCTCATGGGTCAACAGAACCCGACACATCTCTGGGTTTTTATCCTGGCCCTCGTAGATAATCGCCTAAAGGAGGAAGAACATAACAGAATATTCAAATGAAAATCATTTAGATTTTTTTTATGTGGCACGCTGAAAGAAAAAAAAAAGAGGCAAGCACGCTGCAGGCGCAAATAAAAAGCAGAAGACAGAGTCTGTGTGTGTGTGTGTGTGTGTGTGTGTGTGTGTGTGTGTGTGTGTGTGTGCGCATGTCTTTCATCTGGGAGTAGTGTTGTCAATCTGGCAAATGTGTGTATCGTGGGAATCCAGTCCTCCTGAACAGGAACGCTCTGTTCTGACAGAGACAGTAACAGAGAAATTATTTGTGCGTGTGTGTGTGTGTGTGTGTTGCACCCGTGCGTGCTCCTGCATGTGCATTTGTGCGCACAAGTGTTTGTATGCGTCGTACAGTGAGCAGTTGGACTGCCAGACTGGAGTATAGTGCACCATCTGGTCCATACAGCACAGCGTCCAAAAATCTAGTCTGGTTACCCCTCCAACCCCACTCAACATGCTCTCCAGGGCTGTGATCACCCTACACACACACACACACACACACACACACACACACACACACACACACACACACACACACACACACACACACACACACACACACACACACACACACACACACACACACACACACACACACACACACACACACACACACACACACACACACACACACACACACACATCCATGTGCACTCACAAACAACATCCCCTCCTTCTCCTTTCATTCTAAGGCAAACTCTCTTCAAGCCTAATGGCACTAGAGGCAGAATTGGCAAAACAAAAGACCCGATATCAAAACAGCATTGAAGAGGCTTATTCGTTATCTAATTTATCCTCGCGGAGTATTCCCTCAGTTTGCACCACCCCGGCATGTGCCGCTCTGTATGTCTTTGTGCGATTGAATTGGCCACAACACACTGTGGGAGAGTTTGTTCTGTTTCACATTGAGGAAATGAGGGTCAAGGTCCTCAAAGAGTGAGCTGGCATGCATCACTGTCTCTCTCCAACAATAACACAACACTGCCTCTGCACCTCACCGGGATGTTCTCACACACACACACACTGCATGTGCACAATCATGCATGTCTCACAACCGCCACGCATACACATCTATGCCGCGTGACACTCGTGAAGAACACACACGCACACACACACACACACCCGTCCCCCACTTACTGGGCTGCTGTGCAGAGGTATGAGCATGAGGACACATGTCCTCTACTTTTCTAGGCCTCTGTAAATGTATTCCACAGGTAAGACAGGTCGTTTATCAAGGCGGCTGTGCGGGGCTGAAGTTGAGGGTCTCAGACACAGGCATACAGCGGGGCCAGGGAGGGGGGGTAGTGTGAGGAGGAGGGCGGTCGAGGTGGGGGGGCAACATTCAGACCAACACAACCACCGAACGGATGCAGAGTTGAATTCCGTGACGTTCGAGAATAACGCAGAACCTCTCACCTGTTTAGTCATGGAGTCGATGAGGCGGACATACAAGTCCTGCTCTGTCCTGATCCCTGCAGACAGACAGAGAGAGACAGAGAGTGGTGGTTAAAATGCAACTTGCAGATCTCATGTCACAATCTGAAGGCGACACTTCACATCAGGAGTTTTATTCATCCTGACTCTCCCCTGCCAGGCACTAGAGGAAAACTCAATGGGCACAAACTGTTACTAATGACTCTCAGGATTTGTTGCTCGCTGTCAGTTTGCTCAGAACTGAGAAAATCTGATTTACTTTCTTTTTCCTGCTGATTTGATCTCGGAAAAAAAATACATTTAATTAGAACTTAATTGTGAAAATGTAAAGTACAGGAAGAACAACACGGCTTTTTAAAAATTATAATCAATATAATTGAATTATTCAATTGAGTTAAACAACAAAAACGTTCAAAAGGAGGATGTGGAGCATTTGATTTTGCTGTCTTGGGCTGTATAAGCCTGACCAGAGAGTAGATATTTACTGGAATAATAATAATGATAATAATCATAATAATAAAAAATATATTGTAAATACAATTGTAAATAATTACATCAAAAGCGTGTTATCAGACGTATAATGCACTGACCCTGCACCATTCAGTTCAATAAATAAAACAAGGAGATAAACGATCTGACCTCGTGAAACGTTTGTTTCCCGAGTTGCCTCACTTTGCTGTGGCGGATCATTCCCTCGCAGCTTTTGTTGCTGCTCCATAAAAAAATAAAATAAAAAAAAAACCCACTATGGAATCTAGACTCACCGTTACTGTAGAGGAGCTGAAGTCTATAATGGATCCCATTGTTGGTCTTTTCCCCCGACGTTTCCTGTGGAAATCAAACCAAACAGAGGCGGTCAGAGCGAGCAGCCCATCCCCTCCTGGGACGTCCGCAGCCCGGTGTTGTTTGGGACAGAGGTTCCTCTATAACCGTGATAAGAGTTGTAATCACGACACTTCGCTTCTATCATCCACGGCCAGAAGACAGAAATAAAAAAAATATATATATTTAGAAATAGCTTCTGTTTGAACAGCGTTTCGTTATTTTTTTTTTATTTGAAGAAATTCTGTAGAGCAAACTTCTTAGTCATTTAACATCTTTCTTGACCAAATTAAAACGTTAGTAACCTGTATTCAAAATGCGAATTGTGTTTCAAATGTTGTCAGGGATATTTAGGAAGAACAAAAAATGATATTTGGACTTTTTTTTTTTAAACTATTGCTACGCGTAAAATGAATTACGGCGCAATGTCAGAGTGTGCGTGATAAACAGTGGCCAACAGCACAAGGACATTTCGATGTAATAACTGTAAACAAGCCGACATTGTGTTAAATGCTGATGAATAAAACACGCGTCTTTAGGTGTAAACACTTACTGTTGACGCCACTTGAAAAACAGATCAGTATTACACATGATCGACGTATCAAACATTAATATTGACGCGTGTTTAAAATATGCTAATTCAATATATTTTCACTGGCCGCACCAGCCGGGATATATAGGTGACACTGTGCTGAACTATCATCAAAATCTAAAAAAAAAATACATATGAGACTAAGCATTAGTGGCAAGTGGGTGCAAAAGTTTATTTTTTACGCACTTGGTGGTGCAAATCTGTGCTGTAATTGCAAAGAAAAACTACAATAATTATATAGGTGCGTAAGTTTTTCAGGAAACCACAAAAAAAAAACCCCATCAGTGCAGAATGGAGGAGCACGAGATCCCCGCTGTGTGCGTCTGGACACTGTTAACACGCGCGTCGGGTCATTTATCACGAGACTTTAACAGGCCAGAACACTGCGCCAGTCATCAGTCAGCGCGCGGCCACAATTTATACAACATAACTTTTTATTATAAGCTGACAAATGGGGAACATTTCTTTTTTGGGGGGGGGGGGGGGGGAATTCACAAACTCACCTTTTCCTTCTCTACAAAGTCGATGAAGGTGGTTCTCTCGATTTCCACCGGCTGACCCTGTCGGTCGTACAAGGCCAGGACGAAGTGGAAGAAGTTGGACTTGCGGAGGTTGGAGGGCGGCTGCTTCTCGAAGTGCGCCCGAGCGAGACCCACTCCACTGCGGACACAAGCACAAGACGCCGGCGGCGCCCGCAAACGAGAGCAATTAAAATAAATCAATTCAAATAGGAGATACATTTTTAAAGAAAAATAAACTAAATGCAAACACGAGAGCGATATGTATCCGCGTCTCAAATCCAAGAGGCGTTCGCTCCCGTCTCAACCAGTGTCCATTAGAAAACCCCGCAGCTACGTGCCGTTTAATTAAAAAGTACTTTACGCGCACAGACGCGCTTTCACAATAATTAAACAATTGCATTGTCAATATTACGCTCGGCGTGTTAAGTAAACAAACACTGAGGCTGTGAGAAGAATCATTTTGATATATCAGTTGCTTTCATTCTGGTAAATCCTCCGGTCGATAAAAGAGGGATTGTTTGTCTTTTATTTGAACCCTCACTCGCTCAATTAAGTCAATTCATTTTATATTTTGTGAGGGTAAAAAAAAGAACAACTTCTAATTTAAACTTTGACAAAAAATAAAATATGTTTGCTCTTTGTGAAAAGTAATTCTGCTCTGCACAGCCGTGGTACCAACTTGTGTGAAAACCTGCAGCACACAAACTCTCGGCAACATTCCCCACACAGCAAAGTCAAGCTTACACACAAGACTAAAAGTCAGGGAACCTTCTATCCCACTTTGAGCCACGTTATTAAATCATTTTGGACTCTAAGCTTAAACAAAAAAAAAAAAAAAGAAAAGAAAGAAAAGAACTCATGAAGCCACTGGGAGCAGAGGTTATCCAACAACTCCGTCCTCGGGGGACGCACGCTGCCCCGAGAGCCGCTCCGTCTTTACCACCGCAGCGTAGATCTTAACGCGCCCCCTCTCTCCCCCCAGCCACCAGCCACCAGCCCCCCCCCCCCCCCCCCCCCCCGGTCCCGGTTCTCCACGCCCCGGTGTCAGCGCAGTGCCGCGGCCGCCCCGGGCTCACCTCTGGGCGGCTGTGTTGGCGTCCAGCACTCCGGCGCCCTGCATCCATGTCCGAACCGCGTTCATCCCGGCCACCATGGGCTCTTCTTTCATACTACTCCCACTCCTCTGGATGCTCTCGTGGATGCCAAACATCAAAACGCACCTTCACACTGTCGCTATCCCTCTCTCACTCTCTCTCTCTTCTCTCTCACACTAGCCTCTCTCTATCCTCCTCTCCTTGGCTCCCTCCTTTTCCTTCCCTGCCTCCCCTGCGCTCGAGTCTGTCTGATCGCGCTGTCAGAGGAGCACAGTGGCGTGGTCTGTTACACCCGGCGTCTGGTTGCGCGTGTGTTTCTGAAAGTAAACAGGAGATGCGACATGTGGAGGGAAGAGGGGAGCTGTCAGCATCCAGGGTTAGCGGCACCTCGTGCGACTCCAGAAGGGAAAAGGAAGCAGCAGCTATGAAGATGATCAACGTGAACGAGCGATGAAAGGGGAAGCTCAGGATGAGAGGCTGCACTGAGCCGGCGTCGGTCCCCGGGATCAAGGTGCTGCAGCTGACAGAAACACGAGCTAAATGTCAGTTCTTGCAACAAACAGTCCACGGCGAGAGAGAAACCCGGCAGATGAAACACGCGTGCGCCCTCCTCCTTTATTTACAAAGTCCTCCCCTCCGCTCGGATGAATGGGACGAAAGATTACGCGCAATTACAAGGCAGTCCCTGGCAAACGGTCGGGTCGGCTCCGCTCCTCGTCGGCTGCTGCCTCGCTGATTTGCGCTCTTTCCTTCCCCTGAGGAATCACTTTGGACCATCTCTGGGATGCCAGACAGGAGAGGACTAGTAGGTGTGGGAGGCGTGGCCTGCGCGGCAGAGCGGGAACGCCCCCCCGCCTCTCCAAACACAGTTAATAACGCGGACAATCAGCTGTCCACCAACCCCAACCAGCACGCCGCGCGCCCGCCTGCCTGCTGTCCCCGCCTCGTCCCGCGCAGTGTCCCGCCCCAGCCACTTAGGCAGACGCTGTGCGTGTGCGTGCGTGTGCGTGCGTGTGCGTGAGTGTGTGACGATTGTTGTATTCAACTATCACCCATCGATGGATGTGAGGACATTAGTTAAATCCACGCAGTTGCACCGCAGAGACTACACAGGGCAGGGTGGTTGTGACATCCACGTCGTCAGTTCGCTGCGTCGTCACCTGAGCTGAAAATGGGACCGCATCCGTCTGCAAAGCAAGACGGAACACAATCCGATCTTTATGAGGAAGAAACAAAATCTGACAAAACATATTTTGTTTCATTACTATGAGACACAACAAAAAAAGAAGGAGAGGAAACAATCTGACGCGTACAGCCGCGCCACTTGTCTGCACATTTAATTGTGTTTACTTGTATCAGATCAACTCAGCATCACCAGATGAACACCCTTGTTTTCTTGACCCCCCCCCCCAGCAGTGTGCACGCGTGTCTCCGCGTCACCCAGCTTTTAAGGAAAACACAAAAGTGGCTTAAGTTGAATAGAAATGTTATATTTTCCTCACAAGAAGTGCTGATCGACTGTGCTGAGCAGTCCAAGTGTTTCATTCAGAGAATCGACTCTGGCAGATTATGAGCTTAAGGAAAAGTTTCAGCTCAACCCCCCCCCCCCCCCAAAAAAAGAAGAAAAAAAAAGCCTGGCAGCCGCCTCGCGCATTTCTTTCTTTTTCTTTTTCTTTTTTGTTCTGTTACAGCCTCATGGTTTGAAATTAGCTTTGATCAGATGCATCACAACCCTTGCGGGACTAAGTGCTGAATCCAACATAAATATGAGGATTACAGCTAAACTGTGCTCTCGCCCGCTGTCCAAAACAAAAAAATGAAATGCAATCACTCCAAAATAACTGCTCAGTGACCAAAAAACAAAAAAACAATAATAAGAATAAAAAATATTGTAACAAAAAAAATGTACTTGCATGCTTTGCTCACAGGACCGCAAACGTGCACGAAAAGTGGGGATGTTGCAGCTCTCCTCATGTTCACCATCAGTCCCCCTTGTTTCCCCCTCCATCATTACACAGTCATTTCTAAATTGTCAAATTGAATTGTGTTGGGGGGCCATCTGCTCAGTAAGCACTGTTTGGTTAATCATAATGAAATGGGAAGAACAAGAGAGTCGGCTATTTATCAGGAGGGCATCTCGGGAAAAAAAAATGAAGATTTCCATCGAGAACTGTTGAATCGCCTCACGCATAAAAACTGCGATTTAAAGAATTGAAACCACAATTTAACCAAGTGCGCACGCTACTGCGTTGTAGAATTCTTTTGCAATTCTAACGACCTGGCGCGACTTTTTCGTTTCATGTGAGCAATGGCAGGACTTGAAAAGTAAAAGCCTGCAGACACCAGGGCTCTGATAAATGTCACAGGCGGTCAGGGTTGGACACCGAACCCCCCGCGATCGTCTCATCATTGTCTATCGCTGTTTATTTACGTCTCCTGCTGCTGGAAGGAGAAATGGGAGCTCCCGCGTTTAAGAGCACGATACAATATAATAGGGATAGATAGAATCTGATTCTCTCTCTCTCTCTCTCTCGCACACACACACACACACACACACACACACACACACACACACACACGCGCTCAGAGCTGTCCTTCAGCACATTTGTTTGATTGTGGCCCGGGTCTCTCGCCGTGGCTGCCTTGGTCGGCATGCGGGCCAGCGCGAACACTTCGGGGCCCCGGGGGCGACATGTATTTATATCCCCGGGCGCGCGCGCGCACACACACGCGCGCGCACACACACACACATACATACATACATACATACACACACACACGCGCGCGGTTAGCCCAAAAATGCCCCGCCACAGTATCCAAAAACAGAGATGTCAGTAGGGGCCCGCTGATCCAGCCATGTTAATACTGTGATTTACAAACTCCATGGCAGCCAGACATAAAGGTTTGCGAGATATCTCTGGCATGGAAATGCGCTACACGACGTGTAAACGATGTAAAAGTGTGTGTGTGTGTGTGCGTGTGTCATGTTCAAGTGTCCGCATATGGGAAGGCTCTTAAAAAAATCTGCGTTATAACTCTATTAGACATTTTGAAGTAAGTGATCAGAAAAGCGTTGTGGGCGCCGCAGACCGCCTCCTGCACCACCACCAGATGTTCTCGTAAATCAAGAGGTTGAGCTGATGATAATAATGGCCCGATTGAATTGAAGACTCATAAAAATGACTAGTTGTAAAAAAAAAAATTTAAAAAAAAGAAAAAGATACGGCATATGCTTATGAGAATGGGCCTTATGTCTAACAATATGCTCTCTGGTCGACATAAAAGGAGACAAACATATCGCTGATGACTATTCAAATGTTGTACACAAGATACGAGCATGATTTCCCTTGATACTTAAAAACAACCACGCTATGATGAGTGTTCACACTTAAACGGAAACATGCAAGGGGATATTTTATACGGCCACTAACTTGAGAGAAAAATGGTGATTTGAAAAATGAAATCGGGGGCAAGCGATGAGGAATGGTCATTACTACTCGTCACGAATAAAATAAAAACTGTTGTGAATTCATTTAGAGTTGTCACCTTCTGTGCAGCATATCGGTGGCACTGCCACACTGGAGGTCACTGGACGATCTGTCGAGCAGAAACCTCCGCTGTCACAGTCCAAAGTGCAACGTTGCCATCTAGCGGCCGCAAAGAGACAATGCACGACCGAACGCACAGCGTTGCCTTCGCCACCCACCCGGGTCAGTTATATTCTCAAATGTTGTAGCACTTGCATAGTAAGCAGGATGCAGATAAAAGCCATCTGTCCAAGTGGCTGTGTGTCTGTGCACCATTAATTAACGCGGTCAACAAATGGGAGACGAGGTCAACGAGACCGTGAATTTCATGAGAACAAGTTGGGAATGTAATTGATCTTGTAAGCGACATCAGAAGGTAAAACTGCAAGAATAAATCAACGCGGATCCAGTTTTTAACCCTCCAGCTTCCGACCAGCATCAGTTGTACCTCTGTAACCAGTAAAGGGGATTTACCAGAGCAGAACCAACACTTTTAATTTCGCCGTTGTTGTTCAGAAAGAATACGTCTTTGTTTTTGGTCAAGTTGTGAGTTTTCCTGTCAGACCCAAGGCCACTTCTGTTTCATCCCTGAGATAGTTAAGCCATTTCTCTGATCACACTAAACTGTTGGAAATGTTCTGATTAAGACTGGGAATCCCATGACCATCAACTATGATGACAACTGTATAAGAAAATCCTTTTGATTTCTTTTCGCCCATATTAAATATTGTGTTCTGTTGCAGGGAAACCATGAGGCTCATGCGAGAAATACAGCACACACTACACTGTTACGGTGATACTGGAGCCAAGGTCACGGCTGATTCACTCACAGTTCACTCACAATGCTCAATGAATCATCATCTGTCTCGCTATCCCCCCTCTTCACCAAGCACTCATCTTCTCTTTATCCTCAGACATAATGTTGGTGCAATTGCATATTGATTGCCGCTTGTATTAGATATTAGATGGTCCAGTTTTAACATTTTGTTAATAAGGAGTTGAAAAGATTAGTCGATTAATACTTTCAGTAATATTTCAAGCATTATGCCAAACGTCCAGTCTTGAGATTTGATGCTTTTATGACATTGTAAACTGAGCCCGTTTGTGTTTTGGACTGTTGAGTAGAAAAAAACAAGCATTTTAACATGTTAACTTGCGCTTTGGGAGATCAGAATGGGCATTTCCCCCATTTTCTGACAATTTAGGGACAAAACGAGTTGTTCATTTATCAAAAATAAAACTTGAAACCCCAATAAAAACAATTAAAATCATCAGTTGCAGCTCTACTGTAAACCTGCTTATATCAAATTTTCTTTTAACTAATTCATATCAGTATTCAACATGCAGATTACTTATATGCTTATATCAGATCCACAATCTGGAATAGGATTTATGGTCGTACTGATTTGAATATAATGAGATTTAATGTCAGAATATTTTATTTTCAACAGGCCCATGCAACATGCATTACGACACTTACTGTAAATGTCATTGTTCTTCAGTTTGACTTTATGTCCGTGTGTGAAAGTGGAATCAAAAAAGGAGGGACATTTCCCAAAAATGTGTCGAGTTCCCTCTGAGATGTAGAGCAAACAACTAAAGATCAGAGGTCAGCGGTGTTTAAAATATGTGATATTTGGGCCCTGAAAGTACTTACATCACTCAACCTCTTCCTCTTTTAGTGACAGGGAAGTGAAGAGAAGGTTAGCCACAATCTCCAGCTAAGTTTTGAACCAATACTGTGAAGAGTAGGGGTTACCACTCTGTATTGTAGGTGTGAAGTTGTTTATTTGGGCTTTTCTTACATGTGACATGGAATTTTAGTATCAAACATATCCTAGTATTCACTTCGTGAAAAACTACACTGACCTTTCAGGCTGTTGGGGTTCTGCCTTTTTTCATTTTCTCTGAAGGACAATTAGTTATCATAAGGAAATACTGTACTGGATTTGATTTAATTCCAAAGCACTTTTGATTTTTTCATAAGTAGTAGGCACACAGTCAAAATTGTGTGTCTTTGTCCCCAGTTTACATGGGATTAAATATGTAGAAGAAAAGAAAAATTCTGAGATGTTAAATTATGTGTTAGATATAAAAGACCACAGATTTAGAGCACACAGCTTCTTTTTCTTTCTGGTATATTTACTTAATCCACAGAATTACACAACGCTCTGTGAATGCATGATTACATTAACTTCAGAAAGGGTTGAAAATAATTTCCTGGGTCAAATTTTCATTTTGAAAATAGTTGTCATTACTTTTGGTTGAATTCAGGTTTACCTGGGAATAATTCTTAATCAAGTGACAGGATCCACAGATGGAATCCTGGTCAAGTGTTGCCAGGTGATGGGACAATGCATGAGATTACAAAGAAAAACAATATTGTTGTTTGACAAAAAAATTGTGCCGTAGATACACTGACACAACCGCTACTGATACCTATGGCAAACAAAGAATGAATTATTTTAAGGTTAAGGATCATTATAAGGAGATCAGTACCGAAGATGAAAGAAATGACTGGTATTAACTGACAGTAGAAAACACATCAGGCCCCGTCGTGGCTTAGAGGTCAGTGTCCAGCGGTTGCTATTTAACTATCAATATAGTGTTTGTCAGATTCCCCTTAGAGGGACGATTGAAGCACAGTATATTGAGGAACTCTGTCTGGGAGTTCAGTTTTCATATTACTGAAAGATCAGGGAGCCTTAGCAGTCTATGCCATTTCCTCATTAACATTGCTATTATTAACCACCCTAATGTTTTTTTTATAATGTAAAGCAGGTCTCGAAATTGTAATTTGGCATATCTATCTATCTATCTATCTATCTATCCATCTCTATAGTTGCACCCATGAGAGCAAAAAGTGAGAGCAAAACAGAGGGAGAACGCAACATAAAAACAAGGTAACAGAGGAAGTACTACACGTGCACGATGACACCTCACCTAACTGGTGAGGGAAAGGCCAGAAAGTTAATGACATTTAAACCTGTTGCTTGTTAGTCAAATAGAAACAGCTATCGACTATGACACAATTCACATTTGAGTTCTTGTATCACTTCCTGTCATGTCCAGGACAAAGATGAAACTGCTCATTTACATTGTGACAGCAAATGACAATCTAATATTCAGCAAAAATAAAAATAATAATGCATGGTGTAGTGATATACTGGCAAGAGGCAAATTGATTGTTTTAATTTTCACTTTATTTCCTCATTTATCATTGAAAAAAATAAATATTTTAGAAAAAAACTATATATGGTAAGATAAATACAAATTATATTAAAGTATATAAATAAAAATTAAACTGTCCAAGAAGTGCAATGTTTGGAAACCTTGCTCCTTGGTTACTCTTGTTTATTGTTTTGCTGACATTTTGATCCTTTTGTTGTTTTTGTGTCTCCTCAATCTGTAATGCAAGAGAAACGATAAGGATATTAGTTTGAATTAATTATCATAATCCAAACCAGCACGGAAAAATGTATTGATATAGCAGATATTGAAACAGAAGATACAACCTTCTAACCTGATGCTCTGATTTTAACAGGCACAAAGTCTTATTATCAGCACAGGACGGGTAATAATAGAAGTAAAATAAGTGATGAAAGTATTTTCTAACAGCAAAACCACATTCATTTCCGCAGAATTTTAACCAAAATATAGACCTTCAGATCCCACCACAGACAGCAGGGAAATGTCTTTTGAAGGGAACCAATAGGTAAAAAAAAGACCAAGGTGAAAAGACAGATGGGCAAACAGATGCAGAAAGCAAAAAACAATCTGGTCTATGGTAGACACAGTTCTGTTTGCAGGCAGGAGGGAGAGTCACACGACAGGCAACAGGCAGGAACACACCGAGAGCAACTTATGGTAAGTAAATGCTGAATGTCCCATTGTACACCACTGGGCGGCACCGACCTGAAGTGGCTCCACTCGCTCCACTGGGAGTTGCAGAGAGCGTCCTGAGCTCGGACACACACAGCCTTGGCCTTGTGCTTGACTTTGAACTGACAGACGTCTGCGGAGTGGTATGTCAAGGTCTAAGAAGGGAAAATCACATGTCAGTCGCTAACTTTATTCAGTATTCACACTCCGTTTCACACGGCTACCTGAGTGCATTTCAGTAATGACCTGAGGGAAATTCCTGTTATTTGAATATATCCTCTTACCTCTGTGGCTTTTGAGGCCCTGCTCAGGTTGTCACACCTTTTGTGTTCCCGCCTTAGCTGCACAATCTGGAACGTGAGGGGGAAGTAGGAGTAGGGACTGCTCCAAGAGCTCGGGTAACTCCACTCTATCATCGTTGTGTTGACTTTACTAATCCTCACAATGTCAGGCTTCACTATCGGGGGTCAGAGCAAAATGATAGGACGAGATAAAAACAAAGACATTAACGCAAACATATATAAACAGTTAATCACTTATGTGAAGGGGGGAAAAAAGGAAAATGCGTCACCTATTTCTGACAGGTAAAATTGTTTAGAGTAGTTCTCCACCAGGAAGTGCTCAGTCCTCACATAGACACTGATGTACATCCGCTGGCTCTCCTCGGCGTAGGGGCAGTGCTGCTGATCCAGGCAGGAGATCCCGTGTCCACTCTCATCTACTGAGCAGCTGAAGTTACTCTGACCCGAGGAGCATGTCCAGTGCCGGGCACCGGTGTCCACAGAGCACTGGGCGTCCTGGTCGTCAGAAATGCTGCATGAAATAGAAACTGATTATAAAATTGTTATTTTCTTACCAAGAAGCTGTTACAACCTCTCATGGACAAACAGGCAAAGGAGCAGCTACTCATTAAGGCTCCGCAAGGCAAAACATATTATGCAAAAGCATTTACGGCTGGCTGTATTATTTTATATACCTGATCCAAGAACACGACCATGGCATTAAAAATTACAAAAATACAACTTTGTTGTGTTTCCTTTGAGGAAGTATTCATGGATGCCACTGTCTAGTCTCAACTGTGACATGAGTCTGAGCACTGTGTTCTTACTGGGGAACAGAAAACATTTCAGGTGTTTGGAAGCTTACCGCCAAGCTTTGATGAATGCTACTTTGCCAACACGACTTGTGTGCCAGGTCCAGGAGCAGTGGAACTCGCCGTTATAGTTTTGAGCCGAGCACTTCAAATAATCTTCTAATGGAGGAAAAAGTCAACACAAACATGCTGAGACGGACACACAAGACAAACAAGAGGCGGTTAAACCAATTGAAATGCGTACGCTCTTAAATAAGAGTGTACCTCGATCATTTTTCACAAGAATCTTCTTCCTCTTGGTTTCGTCCTCTTGGATCAGGACCTCAGTGTGATTGACGAGTGATCCGTCCTTTCTGTGGCAGGTGTAGTTGCCCCCTCCTAAGCTTTCCTCCAGCTGCACAAAGTACAAGTTTCCCCTCTGGGCTTCCTCTACTCCATTCTTCTTCCAAAAAATATCAGGACTCTTGTGGTCTCTCCTCACGATCCCCTCCTCCGGTGACCCCAAGCAGCTCAGGGGTTGCTGGCCCATGGAGCCATTCACCTCCACAACCAGAACTAGCAGAGGAAACATCCACAAAGACATAAAAAAAAGGTTGATGTAATGTTACGCTTTGGGAAATGTGTTCCAATAGAAATCAAACATACTGTTGGGGAGCAGAGTCCAGTAGTTCATAGGATTTGGGCTGGAGATTTGTAGAAAGGCAGACACGACGAAGCTGAAAATAAGCATCTTCATCTAAATGCGAGAAAGGCGACAGTGATGTGAACAGGCGAAGGGAAATAAAAAGGGAGGGGGGGAGACAAAACAGGGGGAGCAATACATTTACAAAGTCAGTACAGATATGACCCTTGAACGTCCAAAGTACTGCATCATGAACGAATAGCACACAACTTCATAAAACTGCTGCTGTAATGAGTCAGTACAGTAACTTAAGTACTACACAAATGAATCAAAACATTGACACTGTCACAGCAATAGTACATTGGAAAATAAAACAAAAAACTAAACAAAAGCAAAATAAAAACAAAAACAAAATCAGTTTGGGTTACTTCTAGCTAAATTTAGATATACTATATATATATATATATATATATATAGTGTATATATCCTATTCCAAACAAACAGTAATTATGTCAATTTTTTAAATAAATTAACTCCCAAAAATGACAAGGGAAGAAAACATAATAAAAATAATTGCATACACAGAGGCCAAAATTAGTAATCTTTAGGTATTGGATACATCTAAAAACATCACCCTAGAAGTGGAGATGATTAGCAGTATAAACTATCTCATTTACAATATTTGCATGCAGCCAAATCAGGAAAAATAATAGCTCATAGTTAATCATTCACATTGACAAAAAATATTTTTAAACTAAATTTCCAAAGCGTCCTCGCCGGTTTTCAATTGGAATCATCCTCACATATTGACTTCAAATGCAGAGAGGGGACAGATGTCACCTTACCTTTGCCACTGGTGTCCCGGAACCGATGGCGACTCCGTGAGTTGCGGGCGACCTTTATGCGAGTGACACACGGACACATTACAGGGCCAAATTTCCCCACGCCGCCAAAAGTCCGGAGGAAGTTCGCTTTCGTGTCGGGCGTCCACACGAGCAGAGGGACCCAGCCTCCTCTCATTCTCTCACTCACACACACACACACACACCCACCCACACACATTGAGTCGAGTTGAAACGTGGCATGGCCCTTTGAGGGGTTTTAACCGGAGCTCACATTCGTACTGTGGTGAACCTGTTCGTCTGCTGGCTGGATGTTTCCCGTTTCACTTTCAGGAGCTCTCGTCACACAGGTGGCACCTACCTGTTCGCGGTGGCGTGGCGGCATCTCTTTGAGCTCTCCTTATTGCGCCCCGGGGAGTTTTTGTTTGGGTTTTTTTCCCCCTCATGACGGATGATTTACATGTGTGTTAATACGTAACGGAAACAGACACATTTGAGGAAAAATAACTAGACAATTATTAGTATCCTCCATGTGTATGATAATCTATCTTCCATCGACAACAGACAACGGTTCCCCTCTCGTGCAAAGACTACGACGCCTGGGGGCGGTGCCCGCCAATGTGGCAAAACATTTATTGAGCGGAAACGGTGGCGCCTTGCGCCGTTGTGTTACGCATGCGCACTGCCGTAAAAAATAACAAATCTGGCGGGATTTCTTAACACGTGTGCTGATTGGTTAACGAGGACACGTTGGTGCCCACGGTATATAAAGTCACTGGGCCTTAGTTAGAGGGGGACTGGAGAAGATCAAAAATGATACCAAGTAATAACTGGCTACTTTGGTTATTGATGTTCTCTTGCAAAACGTTTGAGCTCTTTCACACATATAAATGAATATAAAGCTACAAACAAGGCATGCCATTATCATATTATATTTAACATAATTATTTCTACTCGGGTTAAGTAGGAGCGACATCATAAAGCCTGGCCAACTCAAATTAGTTTTGAATCTTATCTATGAATGAAAAGAGCTTAAGAACATTATGCTCTTTAACAAATTGCAGTGACTCCAGAGTTTTAAATCATTCTTCCAATGGTTCAGACAGGGTTTAGTCATTTTTCATAGCTTCATTCATGAAAAATAAAAATGAAACTTCCCCAATAAAGACAGGATATTCAGGAGAAAGTCCAAGTTATTGTTTTCAACAACAACAAAAAAAAACTTGGGCTTTCTTCACTGTCAGGGCTCACAGCTCAGTCTACGTGGACTGACCTTTTAATTGCTCGTATAACAACCACCAGCAGCAGCAGCAAGAAAAGGAGACGGTGGGAAATCCCTTCCTTGCCTTACCTGGCCTATACTGCTCCCTGTGGCTCCACAATATGGGAAGCCGACTCACCTGGATCACTCTTTCTGAACAAAGAGACCCGGTTGGCTGGCAGCGTGGTGGTAGTCTCCATTCCAAAAAGATTCCAATACTAATCTCAATGATATTAATGGATCCGTAACACCGAGTCCATGCTCATCTGTCCTAACTGACTCACCTTTGAGTTGAAGGACTCAAAGGTAGGATAACTGTACTCGACCTACAATTTACAAAGACTCCGCAGAATAAAAGGAACATTCAGTACAAACTGAATGCAGAAATCTTAAATCATTCACAAAACTGCATTTGCTTGTACTTTGTTTGTCACTCTGGGAAAACAAATACACAATTATAAAACTTATAAACTATTTTAAGAATAAAAGTAAGTAGATTTAGATCTAAATAGATTTTTTAATTCTTTCAAGATTTCCTCTATTCCTTCCATGGCACTATGGTCTATTAGTCCAACACAGATGCACTATACTGTACAAACATGAGCTGTCGTGGATTATCTGACCGTCCGTTACCACATCATGTTGATTTCAGCACAAATGCTTTGGTCGATATATGCAATATGCTGCTATAAAATGACAACATCATTGGGTAATATCATCAATACTACTGGTACATGGTTTATGTTTCCTATTTCCCCAATTGTGGGGGAAATTGTGTCCCCTATGTAACAGTTAATTCTTGTTATGTCATACAGTACAGGAATAGACGAGGTTGGGAGATTATTTTAACATGGTGTGTGTGTGTGTGTGTGTAAGGTGCTTTTAGGAAACAAATCAACAATGTTCCTGCAATCCCATGGTTATCTGGAAACATCGGGTTAGATTATTGTGTGAATTAAGACACTTCTTCCATTTGTTAAGAGAGAAGCTAAATTAAATTTCAATAAATTGATTTTTACCTACCTGGAGATTACATGTATTGTGTTTGGTGTAAGAAGAACGTGCAATTCCTGAGAAACAGTTGCACATTGAAGTTATTTCCATTTACGGATTGATATTTAATCTCTGTTTCTGTTTGAGCTCTTTCTATTTGTTTAATTTTTAATTTCTATTTGATCCTCAGATGAAATACTAAAGGCTGTGTGTTACTCTCTTTCTCAATTATTCCTTATAGGAACTATATTTGTGATAGCATCCTATGATAAAATAGCATGCTGCTTTTCTTTATAGTAACACAATGATGTCACCTAGACCTGTTTGTGTTCATGCCATGTAGTGGCGTGTCATCTTTTCGAAAGAGGTGTGACGATTCCCTGGAATTTACGTCATGTTTATTCATAGCCACACAAAACTCTGTGAGAACAAATAATATGTGATGTGTGGTGTAATGTACTGTGACAAAATCAACCACAAACACAAGGGATAGTTACGGGAGATAGCCTGAGAGTGAACCAGGGATGTACAGCGTGTGACGTCTGGAAGACTAATAATGCGGCAACTGTATGAAAGAATGATTAAAAAAAAGGATGGCAACTGGGGCAAACACACTGAGATAAGAAAAATGAAAAGAAACACGAGTACGTCAGAAGACGGGACTAAAGCCAACTAGGTGGAAATTGGACATTGGATAAGTCACAGCAGTTTGAACAGACCAACAATGGAGCCATGACTGAAGATACAGATATACTACTCACAAATTGCAAATGTGAGTTATTGCAAAGCACTCCCACTGACACAAGTGGACACTAATACAGTACTAAAAAACTGCTAAACTATACTGTCACCAATGGGTTGGGGTTTCCCTAAGCCTCATTAGGTTTAGAAAACAAACACATGGGCCTTTTTCTTTAATACCTCCAGGAAGTTATGTTTTCACCCCAGTCATCTGGACTGTAGTGCAGTGGTGAAACATTTGGCCTCAGTCTCATGACCTACGCTGTTGAGGCAGAACATGACCTCATGTTTCCTTTTGGTTGCAGGATCACTTGAATTATTTAAGTGTATGTTTTGCATATGTTATTGAAACAGATTTTTTTTTTATCATGTTAAAAAAAGAGTTGGAAAAATCTGTTCAGTCCTTGGTATTTGATACTTCCTTTTAGGGAACTTTGATCCTGAGAGTCAATGTAATAATCTTGCAGAGAATAATCTGAGTTTTTTGTGTCTCAAGCCTCTGTTCCTGTTAATGAACATAGAAGAGTTATTCCCATGAAGACACACAGGCATGTGCTGTACTGTACATGCCGTCTTCAGCCTGATAATTGATGGAGCTTGACATTTACATTATTTTGTATATGTTAAAGGAGATCAAAAATTTCAAACAATCTATCATGCCAACGGAATTCAGATTTAAAATTGAATATGTATAAATGAATTCTCCTTCCTGTTCCGTAAAAAAACAACAACAACCATAACAGCAAACAACGTATCATAACCCACAGTGTCACCTGAAGGGCCTCAGGCTTGATCAGTTCACACTGAATTTTGACGTCGCTGAGCAAAAGCTGGAATAATGAAATATTAAATAATGAATTAAAATGTTCCAAAAATATATTTCACATTGATTCATAGCTTCATAGGCTACTTGATAACTTTGATTTATTTTATGAGAATACCCTATGAACACAAAATCAGATTGATTTTAATGTCAGTACTTTGGTGTTTAATATGATTAAAGGAAAAGAAAACTAATGAATGAAGAAGAAAAAAGTACTACTTATGTATGATCACCTATATGTGTACAGTGTGGTATTAATATCTGGCCACTAGATGTCCCTAGAGGATCTTTCACGTTTCCACTTGAAATGAAGAGCTGTCTGGTTGAAGTAATAGTTCTGAAATGAGATTTATTAAATCCTTGTGGTTTGACCAGCTATGCAGTCAGCACAAACTGAGCAATATTATCACGTCACTCATACTGTGGAACATGGACACTGTTTTGCCGAGCACAGATTTCATATTTAATTCAGTACAGCTTATGTCCTTGGTCAGGTGTCATAACTGGATGTTGCGCAGCTGCTGAGAGTTACAGAATTACACGGCTGGGCAGGAGGCTCTGCGTGGGCTCATGATCTGTGGCTATTCACTGGAATGTCTCCCAGATGCCCTCAGACTGCAGCAGCTGGAATGAAAACTGTGCTATGATCTCATCTGTGTGAGGGGCGGAAAGTGGGCAAACAAAAAGCAAAAAAAAGAGACAAGTTAGTGGTGTGTGTGTGTGTGTGTGTGCGCACGTACGTACGTCATGCAAAAGTGGTGGATTCTGCACCCTGATCCACAGCTCCTTCTCCTTTTACTGACTGAGCCTGTTGTGATTCTGAGCAACGACATATATAGCATGGACGGACAATGGTGACAGCTAAGGTGTGTGTGTGTGTGTGTGTGTGTGTGTGTGTGTGTGTTTGTGTGTGAGTGAATTGTATTGAATCTCTTGAATATTTGTGGGGTGAAACGGGAACTGAATCAGATTCAGTGCAGATTCACTGATTTATGATCTTTTTGACTGGGAATGTCGTAGAGTTCTGTAGTTCCCAGTCATTACATTCCACTTAGCAGAGAATCATTCATCAATACAAGACCAGATTTATTGTGCAAATAATAAAGAATTTAAACTGGCAAGAGAGTGTTGTGCACATCTGATAGTTGGAGGAGTCTTGATGAAGGAGTGCTGAGGCAGAATCACGGCTGATCTCACATACGTGTTGAGCTGTGCTCGATACTTTATACGGACCTACTGTATGTGTCTGAAATAAACATCAATAATATACTGAATTATGCTGTAGCAGATGCATAGTATGTCTACTTCCTTTTTAGCTGTCCATCTTAACTGCCCACTTTTATTTTAAGAAATTCCCAGTGACCTCAAGTAATGTCTAGACTTTCTTCAATTATTTTTGCTTCCTGCTTTCAACAATACATGACGAAGAGTCTGCAGCCATGTGAGGCTGAACATGTACAGCAGTGCTTTGAGAAAAATGCAAACATTGGTATAATAACAAGATGTGTTCACAAATCATGATCAACAAATCTTTGCTTTATTTTACAACACATTTACATTGCATATTACTTCCTCATTTAAGGCCAGAAACTTGGATTTGTGATTTCCTTGTCTAATGCTAACATGTCCACAATGACATGCTTAGCAGGTACAATGTTTTATCATTCTCACCATCCCAGTTTTAACCTAATGCTTGTGACAATGTTGACAGTTGTGCAAGTATTTGGTCAAAAAACTAACTATGGGACAATCTGATATTCTGGCCCCATGGCGGCATTAGAGAAAAAAAGTCATTTGATTTCATCCTCTGGGTACATTGAGTGTCTGTAAAAAATAATTTCAAGCATATCCATCGACACTGTGTCATTGCTGATTTATTTAAGTCTGGAACAAAGTGGTGGACCAGTTGGCTGACCCATCCCAAGAGCCAGGCCATTATCAGCAGCAAAAATACAGAAAATAGATTATTACCATTATTATGATGAAAAAACGTTAAAAAGAAATCTATTTGTCACTTTGAATAATTGCCAATTATACAGCATCGCCTCTATGCCTTTAGTGAGATAGGTTTGATGCACCCAGCTCATATAATAAAAAGGTCCTGTCCTTTAGCACATTGTATATTTGACCTCCCCAATAAAATGCCTTCGTTCGACTCAAAAGCAAATCATCTCTTGACAGAAGTCGAGCAGTGGGGAACAAATATACCTGAAGCCCCCAGTCAGAGTTAATCAGCGAGTTCACCAAGTTCAATAAGTTTTAATGCGAGACTTTTGCTGCACATCAAGAGTAATTAACAGTAGTGCCACAGTCTCTATCGTCCTCGTTCAGGTAGAATGCAGGCTGGTGCCACGCTGTTTATCGTCCCCTCTCAGAAGAACAGGGTCGGTGAGGGGTAGCCTGCCGGAGAGAAGGGGTTGGTGGAGGGAATTTCTGCGGCATTATATCACCTTTTCCCAGACTGCCTGTAAAGTTTCTCTCCAACCACTGGAGAAAAGTCACTTTACTTACTCGTTACAGTTATTATTATGAATACAATTCAACCGAACGAGGGGAAGGCTCGTACTGAGGAAGGTCAATATGACCAAAGTGTCCATCACATGGTCTGATGGGTTGGCTACAAAGCAGCCTTTTGTGTCTGACAGAGTGCTTTTTTGTGTACATGGATTCTCGAGGGGAAGTGATGATTTTCTCTACAGACTACAGAGGAGGACGGTAACAATCAACTGAGGATACAGAAAAACAAGGAAATTGATTTTTTTTTTCTATTGTGCATTGAGAGGCAAGTGGTTATTATGGGGAAGCGCACACAGACATCTTTGTGGCAAAGACAGGAGGGAGAGGAGTTCATTATTCCATGATTTATAATGTACTATAAATGGTATTTTTGAATTGCCTCGAGTAGGAGGAATGAAGACAGTGTTTTTGGTAACCTTCCCACCTTTTTCACATACTAGCCAGGAAATTATATGGCGGGTAGGAATAATTGTAATTATATTCTGTCTGATTTAACGTTAAACACAAGGGTTGTTCCAGCAGTGGTTCAGCCGAGACCGGTGATATTTAAAATGTGCAGGGTGAGTTTCATCGGGTCACATGTGCAGGATCATTTTATTGAAACGGTGAATGCCCTTCTTTATTCCCAGGGAGGATAGTTTTCCCATTTCTAAGAGCCCAGTGTGTGGGCTAGAGCTTTGACCTGTTTTTGACTTTCTTCAATCTGCGGGTGATACTTAAAAAGAAGCTGGCTCATGCACAGCGTGTTGTTGTTTCTGTCTGACAACTTCATCAGGCGGTCTCATGAGGTCAGCGACTGCGTTTGTGTGTGTGCATAAAATGTGCACACTTAAATATCAAAGCGGACAAATGAGCTGAGTGACTCACTGATCACTTCCCTCAAGTGTTATCTACTGCATCTGCCTGTAGCAGTGACTTCAAATGGCTGAAAGGGTCACGATTTGAATGACTCGACCTCTGGCCTGGTTGTTATCTAAAAGTGTAAGGCCCGACGCCAAGCTCTACATGACTGTCGCGTTCCCTTTTTCCACATTTTTATTTTTTCCGTGATTAATGCGCTTCTTCCTCTCTGGGTCCTTGTAGTGTCACAAGGCAAATGTCTGGACTCCCCTCGGGGACGCTGGCTCTCTGCCTGGGAGCCCTTTTCACTGAGAATTAAAAGGTTAGGATGAAATGGATGAATTCATCCACAAAAGGACCATTGCAGTGACAGATACTTTCTGCTTGTACAAGTCATGGTAAAGAAAGGATGACGGAGAGACAAAGAGAAAATTAATGTGGTGACAGTTCTTCCAAGTTCAATGTTTTTCAGATGATGTCGACGTAATGCAATCGTGTCTGTAGCCTGAAGATTCTCATTTTTTCTCCTGTGAATGACTATCACACTACTACTCAGCCCCAGTTTGTACCTCTCATGACTGCAATCTTTAGTCAGCTGATGTTGTTTTGATCACATTTTATCAGACTGCTCAAATACTATCCTTCTATAAATGTGCCGAAAATATGCATTTTACAAGTTAGGATATGACTAAAAAATAATCCTATGGCTAAATACACTTCCCCAAAACATATGATAAAATTACAGTAATGAAAGACTGCTATTTTTCAGTTGCCTTATTTGTTTAGTTGAATTAACTGAATTTGAAATATACTGAAAAATCTACTCAAATGCACAATATTATCTCACTAAAAACAATACCAAGTTTGGTGTTGGCGTGAAGAAGCATGGGATCGTGGGAGCTGCTCTCTCCACTACCATTGGTGCTTCCTTCAGTTAGGAGTCCTTCAGTTTTACACATTGAGGAAATCTTAACCAGGGGCCAACATATCTGCTGAGGTCTTCCCCTCTCCACAGCAAACAGACATGTTAGTTGAAACTGGTAAATAAAGCAGAATAAATTAGATTCACATGAAAATGGATGTCCTGGAGGTGTTGCAAGCCAAGCTGCCGCTAACATTTATTCAGGTTGTTTCTCAGATAATTTAAGACCCAATGACTAAAATCATGTATCCAGTTCCAATTCATAGAGAAAAAAGAAAACGATTAGTGCTGTCAAATGATACGCTGGGTTTTGTCAAAGTTTGAAACAGGCAGAAAACCGGGGCAAACCTTTGTAAAATAACGCAGTCTCGTCCGTGAAGACCTGTTGAGTGATGCTGAACAGCCGGCCTGAATATCTTTCGAGAGAGACCGCTTGTTAACGCTTGGCAGATAGAAGCAAACCGAGTAAGAGGGGGTCTACAGGATTTGTCGGTCTGTACATTTGATTAAAGGTAGTACTTCATATCTCAGATGCAATCAGGTGTAATTTTGGATCAAAGGGGGGGGGGGGGGGGTGTAATTGGTGGTATTGTGAGTGAGCACAATCAATCTAATGGACTATTTTGGTTTAGTCACATTGTATTATCCGAGCTGCAGAAGCTGAAATGTGGAGAGGTAGACCTGTGATTCCGTGCCAATGGAATGTCAAACGTCCAGCGAGGCAGCTTCTTCAAAGGCAGAGTCATGCCATGGTATTGTGTTCTTTTTTCTTGCCTGATGAGCAGTTTGGGCATGTGCGCGAGAAGGACTCACACATGGGAATTGGCGGTGCTGGTGGATCGTGTCCAAACTATTTGAAAACTTTCCCGGAAAGATTTCACTGTAGTTACATCAGTGACCCCTGACTCCGCCTACCATTTCCATATGTGTCGTTTGCTTTTCGTTTGTAATCTAAAGTAAATGAGACATGTTTTGCTTTAAACCCCCTCAATCAACTCACAATACACAGGCCTTAAAGGTGAAACACTGGTCAATAGCAGAGACAGAGGCACAAAGTAGACATCAAAACAAAGTGTCATTAAAGGTTCAGAGCACGTATCATTTTTGTACATCCAGATTAACCATCAGTAGCTAGGCAACGCTGTCTCCCAGAAATCATGTTTTTACATCACTAATTTGCAAAAGCAAATAGGTTTTGAAAGAAACATAATACCACACGCCATGTTTTGTTTTTCTTAACACATTGAGGAATTGTTAAAAATCTCCAGATATTGTCCATGACATGTCAAAAAAAAAGTACTGTCTGACATGTTTTTTTTTCCATGGAAGAGCTCCACAAACTGATAAAAAATTCTTGAAATGACATGCTGTGTGTGCACGTGTGCATTACTTTACAATATCCAGCCTTACAATGATTATTGTGAGAAAATAGTATCTGCTATATGCCTCTGTAGAGAACATTCAATTGCTAAAAAACACAATATATACTACAAAGCCCATGGGTTTCACATGGGAAACTACATGGGCTTCACACATTTGATTATAACATGTTTTCAAGAGTTAAATTCCTGTTTTGTTTTGTTTTTCTGTGAGGATTTTTTCCCCCCCCATGGTCATGACTCATGCAAGTTCTGATGAATTTATTTTCTCCATCTCTTTCCTCCTGGATTTTTTAACCCCAGCTCACCCCCCGGTGTTTAAAAAATGCATTTATTCAGTTACAGTCGGAATATGTTGGGGAACCTCTATTTCATACTTGCTCTGCCATTTCAGAGAGTTTGTTGATGCGTTCAACTGACAACGCTCTGCCTCAGCACCCTGATCAACTTCCTCGATACCCAATCAGGTGCAAGCCTTCCACAGAGAGAATATCCATGAGTAGTAGGGTCCAGGACTGTTCTCTCTAAAACACGCATGCTTTAAATGTGTGTTTGCACAATTACGAAGATTCCTCTGCTCTGCCAGTCATGCTCGTGTTCAGACAGAACTGTGAATTATGGATGTTTTAGAGAGAACAGCAAAACAGCGGCTTACCTGGACTGACAAGGACGTCTGGGATCTTTTTGCCTTCAGATTTTGCCTGCAATTTCTTCAACACTGGATGAATCGCACCAGGACGAGCAACGGCCCTGTCCTGGCATAGACATGGAGATGTGGCATTGCTTATTGTCACCAGCCAACAACTTTTTGTCAATGGGAATGGATGATTCTGTGCCTCTGTGTGGAACTTGTTTCAATCATCCCCTTCCTCCAGCACACCTGAGACAGTTGGTCCACAGGGTCAGAATCCGTCAGTTGTCTACCCTTGCACTGGCACCTGATTGTTGTTGCTCACATGGCCTCTGGTCCACTTTTGATTAGTGAGGATGACAGGGCCTTGGCTGGATCTGGTATTGTTCACGGGCCCGCTTAGAGCAGGTGGTGAAGTTTCCACTTGTCTGGTTCTCGGTTAAGACGAGGGCTGCACGTTGTCAGAGAACTTGGGTCACATCCAGTGAACTGTCTGGCTGTGTACACGCTGTATTTGTGCAGCAGCGGTGTCGTTTTCAGTTCAAGAAACTACCTATGACTAATATCTGGTCATGATTGGTGATGGCTTGGATCACAATGACATGACATGACTACCTATCAACCCCTCGTGTTACTGGTTTGACAACTTCAACCTCACCAGCAGTCACTCAAAGCGTTGCTGTAATAGAAATATTTCAAATTTGGAAGAGTTGCTGCAGATGTCTGGTGTTAGTCAGATAAACTCTGATCAGTTTCAGCTCCTGAAGACGAGCGGGGAGATGAAAGCAGGCTTAACACGAGTGAGACGCTTGCCAGCTGGGATAGTGAAGTGACTGGGCAGTGCATAATTGCAATGTCATTATGAATTATATTTGGGAGTGTTGTAAAGAAAATCGTGTCATGTTTATTATAAATCATTTTAATGATTAAAGGTGCATATTTTGGTATGATGTGATGTGAGTCTAAGCCATTTTTGGTATTTTATCTGCTATTGTCGTTTAACAAGCTTAGAAAATAAGTTTTTTCTCTGTAGTCCGTTAGCTACGAAGCGCAATTTATTCATTATCATCTGTAAATGTCATTTTTATGTTAACCTTCAAGTATTCTAAACTTGCCTTAGATGAGTAATCTATTACAATTAACACATTGTTACCTTCTATCAACAGTATGGCAGAAATGATTATTTACTGTAGTTGAGCTCTTTACTACAGAACAGGGAAGACTCAGACTTTTGTTTCATTGTTTGGAAAAACACAGTACATTCCTTTTTTTTTATCTGAATGCCGGTATATCATAAATGTTGCTCTTTAATTTACATTGCCGGAAGGATTTTTCTGAGTTGTTGCTTGTTTACTCCAGTGTAGACTCACGCAGCAGTGCAACGTCCAAATATATCCCTCCAGATTCAGACCTTCCGCTTACTTTATCATTTAAAAAACAAAATTATTTCAGTTAAAGACCATCTGCATACCAAACAAGGTAACCCACCCTTAACAAGTTAAGAATGTCAACCACTTATGATGCATCCTAATGAAAATCTGTGGAGATTTATATTCAGAGGATTACTAATCAGAATCAGCAGTAACTGACTGTTACGTTTACAACAAACAACACAGTTTTATATCTTATATAAAATCATTCCAGAATATAATAATAAAAAAAACCTTCAGGCTTTGTATAATTGGCCTATACAGTATGTATTATTACAGGTATAAAGCTCTTAATAATATCAGTCTACTTATGTGTTTATAATTAGATGTTTCATAGAAATGTAAGAGATGAACAGTGAAAGGAGAGCTTTGGGCTGGTGCTTTAATCTCATTGTCCTCATTGCCACTCGCAGGTTCTTTGGGATGCAGTGTTTTTTTCCCCTTTGCTAAATATTCCCATTTATATGCAGGTGAGTGAGCAGGTGGATGCTGGTCTTATTATCCCTTTGATTCCTATTTCACAAACAACACGTCAGAGATGATGGTGGAGATGGAGAGCAACCAGATGCTATAATTATATCAGCTCTCTTCCGGAACACAACGCTAATATTGGAGGTTCTGCTAATGCGTCTTCCAGTTAAATTCAGAATTAAAAACTCTGCATTATTTATCACCTGTGATCGTTGCAAGGAAGCGGCTTATTACAGCTTTCAGTACTCCTTGGCAGACAGTGCTTGTACAGTAAGTAGCTACTACATTATTTTGCTACTAACTTGTGCTGCGTAGTGCACCATTATACTAGTATTGCTATATTTGGGAATTTAAATTTCCCAAATTAAGTCAAGAGAAATTGCATTTGTCACTAGGATAATCCAGATATAAAAGCTCCAACTATACAGCTTAACGTGCAGCAGCCAGGGAGGCAAGACAAGGTCTGATGAACCCTTAGCTAATTTCTTTTGAAAAAAAGGCAAAGCAGTTGCTGCAACCTTTAGAGGGTTAATTAGCTAACAGTCAAGCTATGGATGATTACCTGCACATCGGCTATAGGCTTAAAAAAAAGAGTGGTTTAAAGAGATCCCAGAGAAACTGGCAAGATCCAAGCTAACAACTGCTTACCCCATAAAGGTGACACCTGTTCACTGATGCTATGCTAATGTTTGCTTATTTCATCACTTGACTGAAACATATCCACGCATGGCTGGGGAATGAGCTAATGTCTACGAACCAGCAATTGTGAGGAGAAACAACTTCACAAATGCAACAGCAGATGCTTCGTGAACAGATTTCAGCCTGACTGCCAACTCGCTGAGCTTATAAATATTTAATTGGAGAAATCAAAGAGAACATGATAGGTTGCCAACGCTCAAAATTGATTAGTATCTAAATTATTATGTTGAGATGAAATTATAGTTTCACCAATTTCAGAAAATACATTAAAAAAGCCGTCTTCTTGATGTCCAAAGACAATATGGTATTTTCATTAAGTGGACAAACTACAACACTCTCATCTACACGCCAAAGTCACACGGATCATATTTAATGTAAAGGGACAGGCAGTATAATAAAACAGCTCCTCATCGCTAATAACACACGACTCTGCTTATCTGAACCATAACACAGTACCTCTCTTTCCCTATCTTTCTATCAGATCTGGCCTTTTCCACTCCACTGATCTCTCCTGAATGGGGGACGTGCACACACACACGTATGCCTTATACAGTAGGAATGCAGTTAGCCACACATGGTGTTAAAACGTTATTGCTACAAAACCAATTCAATCGAGAGCAGAACCAATAGGTTTTATGACCTAACAACTCAACTTTGGCCTGGGCGATTCTTAAATCACACTCTTTCAATGAATAGGCCAATAATTAACACAGACTGCACTCAAACTAATTGGAGACTCCAGTCCACAGCACAAAGTGCAACCATTGGCTATATCCTCTTCAGCCAACAGTGGGAGTAATACTGGAACACAGGAATCCTGTTATTGCAACCTTGGTCTATTTTTTAAAAACTTTTGGCCAGTATATTCAGGCCTCAGTGGGTTAGAGCAGTTTTGGGTTCACAGGATGGACCTACACTGTAAGTCAGTTGGTTTTAATGCTGTGGTTGATCACTGTGAGCCACTATGTTGGTGAAAAGGATTTTAGAAATGCACTGAACACTGAGTAGGTCTCAGTTAGGCCACAATGTCTGTTACAGATGTTTACGAGCAGAAGTTTGGGGAAATTGGTCTGCCTTCAATTTCTCTTCCAAATAAGTTTGACTAACCTGCCAATGAATGTTTTTATTAGCAATGAAGGCCAACACTTTGAAAATAGTAGCCAGACTGTACGTAATGGACAGGGCAGCATTGGTCAATGACACATTTTCTATTGTTTGAGCTCTGTACTCAAACATGCTGGAGGGGAAATCTAACAATGACTTTAATAGGAGGTGTAGCTAGTTTACTCCTACGTTACTGTTCTTACCATTCATTAAACAGATAAGAGCATGGCCTCTCTGTTGATGACCCACTTGTCAGGCTTTGTCAGAGCTCTATTGACGTCCGTTCTGTACCGGAACATTATGCAATGTTTCAAAGTGGCGCAGCAGAGCACTGTGAATGTACAAATCTAGATCTAGACCTGACTTCAAAAGAGCAATGAGAAGCCCTTGGTGGACTTCTGAATGAATAATAAAGATCCAGACTAAAAAGATTAAACAAAGTTGAATTTTCATAGAATCCGTTGAAAAATTCAAAATAATCAGATTTAAAATGCATCTGTGAACTGGAATACACAGACAGGTATAGCACTATTCACTGGAGCAAATTTTCTCCCATTTCATGATATGTTGTGCTCTTTTGTTTTGATTTGTAGAAATTGCTGTCACCAAAAGAAATTGACCACGCCATATATATTTTTTTAAAAAGAACTTAGATTCAGAGTAGTTCTTGATTGAGTATGTTAATACCTTGTGCTTTTAGTACTAAGGAGTTTGGGGTATTTACAACATTTAACTTAAACTCCTTTAACAAAGAAAATGTGAAAATATTCCATATTGAGGCCCAACATGGCTCAGTGCCACGAGGAAGGAAATGACAGCCTAAATGTGTTGAGTATTCCAATAAATTATTGTAACAGCAATAACCAAGGTGTATACAATTATATCAAAACAGATTCTAGATCGTGGATGTGTTGGAAATACAATTATTTTTTCAATTAGTAGAGCGGTGCAGTCACGTCATGTTATTATGATTTGATGCGTCACTCCAAGTTAATGGCGTTTTGCTCTCTGTGATTCTGATGTGTGTTCATTTAAAGGTGCTGGAGGACCACGGCGGCACCGCTTCCCTGTTCTCTGGTAATCGTTGCTGTGCCTGGCTGTGACTTGAAGATGAGTCATTAAGTGGTTTTGCAGCTTTACACAATGACTTGTTTAAAGTACACATTGAGACGTTTTGATGAGACAGTTAGAGAGCAGAATGGGGAATCGTGTTGTGCTTATCATCCTACGGCTGATGGCAGCAATTAAAAAAATATTTCTCTGAAATTTACGGAGAGGCCTCGCTTTTCTCCGCACCTTGCACAGATTGTCTGCTCTGCCCAGGGAGTCTTTAACTGTTGCTCCTTTGTCGTTTGGCTGTTTGGCCTCCACCCTACGAAAAAGGACAACGAGTCCAGAGCGTGTCTTTTCCTAACCCCCCGGCTCTCTGTGTGCATCTGAGTGAGCATGGCAACCAAGCAGGGCAAAGAAGCAATAAAGGTGAGCGGAGAAAAGAAAGGGGTGAGTCATGAAGAAGAAGAAAGCGTGTGGAAGAATAGAAGAGTTCCTAGATCCCGACACCAGGACAAACTATCAGTATGAAACAATGTATGCTTACCACACAGCAGAGTGTTATAATGTAAGAAAATGCTGTGTGCTCTCATGGACAGACACACTCTTCCGTGTGTGTCTCACTTGCGCTGCCGATAGATTTTATAGATTTGATTTATTTCTAGATAGGGGATCTGTGTTTCCAGTCATTACTGTGCTGTTTATACTGTGTCAACAATGACGTCTGCAGAGAGAAAGAATTTCCTGCTGCTGATTCTCATCATCAAACATTGGCTAGACACACCAAAGAGCACAGGGGGGGGGAATAAAAACGCCCACATTAAATGAACTTTCTGCTTTCATGACTCCTATCTCACATCTATTAGGGTAACTTTTTTTTGCACGTATAGGCTGAAGCGTGTTTTTCTAGTTCTTATTTGGCAAACTTCTCGGCTCTGCTTGTTATTGAAAGACAAATTATGTTGAATAGAAATGTGAGCAATCTAAGGCCTCCTTGCTTGACACCTGCAGGAAGCAAGATAGCAAGCGACAGAACAGCATCTCTGCAATGCCATTACCAGAGCACTCTCCAATTTGAGAGCTTCACTCAGGCATTTTTTCAAAGCCAGCTTCATTAAATCCAGCGTACCAGTGCAGCTGTTTTGTTTAAACTCACAGTTGGCAGCTGCAGCTGTTTACAAGTTTGAGAGTGATGTCATGTTTAACACAGTAGACATTTCTTTTCGACTTTTGCATATGTCTACATACGGTACATGCATGTTCATATGGTGCATATCATGCAAATATGTACAGCACAGTATGTACGCGCCCTTACACACCTGTCCCATGAGCACACAGTTGAATGTTCCAGAGGTGTACGTGTCCTGAAAGTGTTTGTTATAGTATTTTTGGTTCACAGCCGACCAGCCAGACCTGTTCACACCTTTCTATTCCTGCCTGCTGGCTACTCACATTGTGTTCCAGGGTACAAATACTGGAACAAAGCCTGCATGTGAGATACAGCCTGTGTAATTATTCTTATCCTAACTGTTTAGGTTTAAACTTGGTCATTGCATTTGCTTCTCAAAATCACTGAAAAAAAGGATACATGTCCAGATTTTCAAGTCGCTGATTGTAATTTCTCCAGCACTGTCATGTAATAAGGAGCAAAGTAGCCTACGGTATAAATAGTCTGGCTTTCTGTCAGTCTGTGAGTAATTTTGGCCCCATGCTGTCTTGGACTGAACTGCAAGGTATTACTTCATTGAAATGCATATGGTGTCTGTTAGTGACGAACTTATATCACGTGCCCAGGAATGGTGAGATAAGGTGCTATGCACCACTCAAATGCAGGCATGCAGACACATAGACATGCCGACACCCAATCTGAAACCAAGCATGTGAATTTGGAGTAGCGGACACACACACACACGCACACGCACACACACACACACACACTCACACTCACACACACACACACACAAAGGCTCACACAACTCAACCAGAGTTCCACAGCATTGCTCTTTAGCCATGACTCACATTGCAAACCCTCTCCTCAGCAGCACCATGTGACTCCAGAAACTGAAAACATACTTTCTACTATGACGTAGCACATGAAACCATCTGAAAAGAAGTGTGGGATGTTCGACTTTCGTCAGCGGCGTGCCGTCAGGACAAACAAGGCCACCCAGCAGTGCTTGACCAGGAAAAGCTGATAACAGACATCAAGTAGAACATAGATATTGCCTGTTTGCTGTCACCTTGTAATTTACTGACCTCGTCCATAGTTTTGTCTCCGGAGTATTCTTTATAGAGTTTAAGAAATATATGTAGAATATAGAATAGATTTTTATCTGCTGAAACAAAATATTTTTTTGCACGCATATCACATATTTTGCAAAATATAATTTTGTGCTCGGAATTTTTTTTTTTTTCCTGTTTCTCAAGTTGCTCGCTCAGGAAAGAGACACAAATATATCACCATACTCTTCTCGTTCATTAGAAAATTACATCAACAGTCTTTTCTTTGTAAGTGTCAAGGTAGCACTAGCAAATAAATTTGCCAATTACACGTGAGTAATCCTCTCAAATCATTTTAAGTTGCTTTCTAATTACCTTGGTCAACGTTTGTGACGAGAGTTGGGGTTGAGGCGTACTGAGGCAGGGAAACAGGAGTCTGCATTGTCTTTGGAGTGTGTCATTGTTAGTCAATGGTAAATATTGTGAAGATTAGTATAGAAGTTCAAAGGAATAACCCCAGTACTCCCTCAGCCAAGACATAGTAGAGGATGGGTGTTGATAATTGGTTTCTTGGGTCTACTAACTTGCTTGTCTGTGAAAGTCAGCACATGCCGCTGGGTTCAAGTCATATGGCATTTACAGGGGTTACATGAAAGCTTGCATTGAATATTCACAAACACTTCCAGTAAAGCCTTTTTCTTAAGTTTTCTGTAATGAGAGAAAAGTTTCTTTGATTTGATTGTACACAATGTTCTTTTTCTTCATGGTCCAAACTCATCAGCGCAAGTGTGCTGTTCCAGAGAAATCAGCCAGCAGTGAAAAATGAAACAGTACATTCTTGTATCATGCTCTTCATGAGGTTTATAAATGACCCATTTTTCTGTGGATGCTTACATAACACAAATGAAATGGGTCTTTTTCCTATTTCGTCTGAATTCTTCTGAAGAGCAACGCGTCTGCATCAGCAGACCTATGCTAAGAGTTTATCTGTCCGCATGGATTGTCCAACAAAAGAGTTCCCCCTTCCTCTAAAAACCAGTTAGTTGGTACTCTATGCTCACTCTCAATCCAGGAGAGGAATACCCAGCATTCGCTCCCTGCATCTCTTTCCCTCTCTCATTCTTGCACTGCTTTCTACCTCCATAGTGCTTCTTGCCTTCTCCCACTAAAACAGACCCCCTCACCTGGTCAAACTCTCCGCACAAAGTTCCCCTAAGACCTCTGGGATCTTTGTTAACTAACTGCCTATCATCTGCATGTTTCCTGTGTATGCTTGCCACATTGTTGTCAACAAGGTCTGTCAATCTATCATTCACCCTGTAGAAAGTAAAATACCAGTCTGAAAAAAAATTCACTAACGTGTGCAGACCCTCCTAATTGGCATACCTTGTACTTTTACCAATGTGCAGGTTGACCTCCAATGTGAGCAGGAGCTATATCAGTTTTTCTTTACCTATTCAAGGTCTGTGTGTTTCTGTCCTGATGGGCGGCCATGTGAAACCAGCGTCACACGGGGACCTGGTAAGGTATTCAGGGGCCGGTTGAGCACTTCCCCTAACAGCCACGGCTGCTGTGATAATTATAGCTCAAGCGGGGACAATCTGGAAAGGTTATTTCCATTTGCTGAGAAGCTTGTGGGTGGGCTTCCTCTTGGCCCTCACCGAAAAAAAAAAATGGTGACAGCCGAGAAGGTGACGGAGACAGCATGCTTAAAGAAAGATTTATGAAGCACATTCAAGGATACTTGTTAATGGAGTGAGAGTAAATGAAAAATGCTTATTAAGTCACAACATAACTGTCCACTTGTACAAATGATTTGCTACATTTCTTACAGTTAACTTAAGAAAAACTTAATAAAAAAGTGAAATGGTAAAGAATGGATCTAAATGTGTCTAAATACAATCCGCTGCATGTCCATGTTTTGATGGATGATCACAATGACGCATCACAACATGTCGGTGAGTTAGACGCAGGAAAGCTATCGGAGACATATTGAATACCCTTTTGCAGATTTTCTTTTCTTTCGACAACTTAAGAACATCGGAAACGAGCTGTGAACAGAACCAAACCAAAGGGCGGCAACAGATTCAGCTTCTAAATGTTCATCACTCTAAGCTACCCCATTTCACACAGCCTGTATTCCCTTTGTGGTCATTTGATTCACTGTTATTACAGTATGATCGAATATAGCCTCTAGCCATTTTCGTCCAATTAACAGGGTTAACTTTAACTGTGTATCAGCTGCTAAAATCTGGATAAAAAAAAAGAGAATCTTGCTTTTGTCAATGAGGAACTGTTTTTTTGCAGCAAGTTGAGCCCCTGTTCGTACTGTACACTGCATAGACAGTATAGGAACCTCTACTGAGCAGTGTAGTGTTTTATATTTGATAAGCCCCGACGGAGCCACTGACAAAGCCTAATGTTAAGACCAGTATCGAGTTGGTTGACATCAGCATGTGAATTTGGAAATGTCTTAATATCAAATCATGTCAATAAGCCAATGAGAAAAATGGTTGAGCCCACTATTTGTTATCAGTAGGATGACATTAAATATTACCTTGAATTAAAATGTGTATCAAAATTCAAGAGAATTTATAGATTCAAATTTTCATTTGAACTATTTTTGTGGTAAAGTAACAAGAATGTTATTTCATGTAAAGTGTAATAAAAAAAGAGACAGCACTAGACTCATGATCGCATTATTTCCAAATCAAACTATATAATAACCTATCGAATAATACACTACAAAACAGTATAAACTGTTTCTTATGTGGATTCAAATGCCAGTAATCTGTTCATGTATTGATCAAGTGTTCCCTGCATCATTGTGAATCGCCACGCTGTGACATTTGCTGTGAAACTAGGGAAAAGGTTAATGACATATGTAACAAATTGTACAGTACTTGAGGAGGCGAGGTCATTGGAGATGTTGAAGATGAATATGATAAGTATGGGCACAAGAAGATAATGAAATGTAATTGTTAATCATAGTCAGGATGTGATGAAATTCACAACTGTTGCAGAAGAAGAGACAGTCTTTGTAGGGAGCTGCTTGGTCTTAACATGAGAAGAGGAGCTCTGTTTTCTTTTCTTTTTTATACTAAACTTAAATCAATAATGTGGTCAGTTATTTTTTTCTCTCTCTGGATGTTCTTATGAACTTAATTCTCATGCATGTTAATGTCTTTACAGCATATATATGTGCTGATTTTTTATCTCTTCATAGACATCTTTTTTTGGATGTTGTTCATCTCTCTGTTTTTGATTTGTCTCTTTGTGGTAGTTTTGTGTTTCTTGTAGATTCAAATTTCTTGCAGAAAGGCCTGTTTGGTAATGCATCTTCAATCTTATCAAGTGTTACAGCTCATGGATAATTGATCATAATCAGTTAAACTTTGAGCTTTCCTTTGTATTGTACATTGGAAATGTGAGGTACAGCCTGTGACTAATTGATTACATGCACTGATCTCATTTTGCATCAGTACGACGTGATGACGCCTGGGGAACGGTTTGTAACATAATATTAGCCTCTAATTCTCAGGTTTTCAAGTAACCCAGGAGTTCTTTCTGCATCAGTTATTCATGTTCAAACATTTTGAATTGCTAATTATCTGGCTAGGTCCAAACATGCTTTCGGGTATGGCAAGGTTCAATGCAGTTATAACAGACATGGGTTAGAGAAGTTGTTTATCTTTTTTGTGTAAAATTGTTTCTTGCTATTTTCAAAGTTAACGTTATGTATGGTGTCATGATTTACAACATTATCTACTTTGTCTATTTGGACCAGTTACTGTTTGAACCATGGATGTGTATTACAGAGTCAGTAGAGGCCCAAGTTGTACTTCCCATTCACAAGGTCTGACCAGACAGGAACTGTGACCTGGTCAGGGGTGTGAATGACGAGGGCTAGGAAACAAGAGAAGAGGGTGGGTCGAGGAACTGAGCGTGGCCTAAAGGAAATAGGGTTATGGAAAAATTGATAAGAAAATTATCGGGTGAACCGAAGGGTGGACTCCATTCGATGCTGACTTGTGTCTGACCTTGGTATATAAATGCTTTGAAAGGTTTCATCACCAATACTTGATTCCCCAACGTATATATCTGCAACATCTTCAACCTGACAAATGATAATGGGATACATGGTTAGGTATGGTGATACTCATGGCCTACTTGTAAACATTAGCTGCAAAACCATAATGATTTCTGACAAGTAAGTTTTAAGAAGAAAAATATTACTTACAGTACTATAGTATAACCCGAGTTATAGTATAACTTGGGTTTTACCTACAATAGAGCAGGCAAGCGTGCTGGCTGTCAGACTGAGGCAACCCCCGATGTTTGCTATATAGATAAATTATACAGATCACACACAGATCATAATCCACAGAGCTTTGACCTTGATCTCGCAAAGCTATATTTAATATTAAAGACAAAATATTTAGTGAACTAAAAATGGTCTATAATGTCATGAATTTGCATTAACAATGCAGTGTGTACTCAACTAGACAGCATAGTACACCTGTCATAAGCCTGCGAGCATGCAGACTGACACACCCATGTGCACATTCATTTTTCCCTTCCAACTTGAGAAATTAAATTATCTTAGGACTGATGTGCAAACTTGAAAAACCGAGCTCAAAGGCAGAAACCTAATGAGAAAAAATGTAATTCATTAAGTCTGCTCAATATGCAAGCTTAAATGTACTGCACATGCTTAAATAAATAATCTTAACCCGTGCAGCTTTTCAAAGTTTTAACATTCTACAGATTTGTAGCTGCTGCTGCTGTCCCCCTGCCGTCCGCAGTCTAACTGACACCATGTGTAAGATGCTTGCATTGTGTGTTCTTATGTGGGGAACATTTCATGCACTTACATAACCTCCTTCAGTTGTCCAACCCTCACATTATCTTTGGTAGTATCTATCCGAAGGAACAAGCTCAAATAATGACAATTGACATTACTATCTTTTTCTTTGTGCAACAAATCGAAATTAAATGATTTTATATAATTACTGTACGTGCTTTCAAAGAGGGGGCTATGCGCAAACATCTTTGAGTGTTCATTTTCATGAATATGGATGGCTTTTTGTGCCCTTTATTCACATTGAGCTCTTATAAGAAGCACTCATGTTGGCAATACTCAATATATTTATGTTAACATCAGTTAAGACAAGCCCAACTCGTAAGTGTTGATGGATACTGACTGCTTATTTGTCAACGGCTTTGGGTTACATTGATGATTAAGAACAATGCTCAGACTAAAGGTCCGAGCTCATCCAGGCAGTGTTTGTAATGAGGAGAAATGAGTTCTGTAATTGGAGAGAGGAGGAAGAAAGGCCACAGTATCTGATGTATGCTTAGGATTTGTATTTAAACTCTCTCTCTCTCTCTCTCAGAGCAGTATTGATCTTGTTAGTGTGGTGTAAAAGGATGGTAGCCACTCTCTGTGGGTAAAATCAAAGGGCTCAGCTGTTTTTTTGCCAGACTAGATTGGAGCAATCTTTTCCATTTTCAACCCGAGCTAAATGAGGTCACAGGGAGCAAACACAGTGTAGAGACGCTCACTGCAAAGCTGTGCGTAACCGAAGCCCAGTTTGTTCGCCCTTGTCCACAGTGACAGGGGATGAACTGATAAAGGCCACAAGCCAAAATGTGTCGGTGTAACAATAACATTCCTTCTCCAGCAAGTGGTTCTGGAGTCTGGGTCTCTCCAGAAAGATTTAGATTTGTGTTTCTTATTGTTAACCCAAATCACAGAGGACACTTTGACTTTTTAATTCACAGAGTGCCGTGGGACCAGTACCGGCTATTTAGAGAGGGGGGGGGGGGGGGGTAACTCACTTCATTGTTATGTATACAACATGGTGAGTGCCCTTAAAAATCATTTATACACCTTAACCAGATGAGCATCTGATGCCTCTTATGTGGTACACCTCATTTTTGCAAAGTAGTTAAGAGAATTTGCAGCCTTTACCACTCTAGATAGATGGATAGATAGAAAGATACATGTACTTTATTGATTCTGGTGTTACATCAGGAGTTATCAGTCACATAAAACACCATGAAGAAAAAAACTTTTCTTTCAAATCTAATTATCACTACTTAATAAGGTAGCGTAATTATTTATTACCGTGTTTGACTGGTAGACCAGCACGAGAATATCAGACAGGAGCATAAAAGTTTGTTGTTTTTCCTTTTTGCCACTTCGCTCAACTTCCAGGTTATATGATCATATGAGTTACAATTCAATCACATCATGAATTTACAAGGGTAACCTAACAATGGCCTTAATATACACAGGGCCCACAACTACAGTAAAGAAGATGTAATGTACTTGCTTAAGAAAACTTTTCAACAAATGTTAAAAAATCTCACATATGGACTTCCGATGTTGCCATGACAATGTGCACATACCCATCTTTACAGCGTCAGCTACACCAGATGCCACAGAATTGTCCTGTTTGTGTGAACGCCACTTCGACAATCTCCAATCAAAGTAATCAAAAAACATTTTTTCTCATCGTCTTGCCGTCAAATGTGGAGTTCCACAGGAATCCATGATAGGACCTGTATTATTTCTATCCTTAATTATTTATGAAAATCCTACACCCTTGATGTAAAATTGTCCGAGTCATATCCAAATTTCCCCATTATGGGACAAATAAAGGTTTATCTTATCTTATATATATATCAGCCGTTTTTATTGTGGGTGTTTTTTTGTTACGCACACTGGTTATAGTCCTTTATCTTTGATAACTCATAACTTGAATTCATGACCACGGACCGCTACTGACAGTAAATATATCTGGAAATAGGGGGAGATGTTTTATATCTGTTGGGACAATTGCATGATGTGTAAACAAACATAACATAACACCACAGTTCTTTTCAGACAGCAAGGTTTTTGTTCCCAGTACAGCAGCATACAGTGGCTTTATTAATATGTTTCATGTGTCCCTTGTATTTCTCTTAGGAAGAAATGTGCTACATGAATTAAGTTAGGCTTACTGATGAGAAGCGTACATTTTTATAACTATAATTGATTGCTACTTCAATTTGTGTGGAATAGACTGATCCAGGGAAAGTGACAATTTCAAAGCCTTGTTAATGCACAGTTCCATTCTATTTCCAAGAGCTTACATTGGCAGCCAAATGTGATGTGTGTGTGTGCGTTTGCGTGGATGTGTGTCATGTGTGAATATTTCCAACTGCCAGGCACAGCAGCGTTTGCACTAACTTTTTTACGTCACCATTCTGCTAAATGTGGTCTCCGGTTACCGAGGCTGTTGGCTACTGGCTGCAGTTGAATGTGAGGCTCCAACTGTGCCCTATCTCTCTCCTAACAAGGAGAATAATCAATGCTGTGGTCAGAGTGCAAACCAGATGGGGCTGCACAACAGAGAAATACATGTTGAAGTGGTACCACTGTATGGCAGACCATTCCCCAAAAAACGTAGAAATGTTGTCACATGTTGGTATCCCTGAGAACTGAAACCTGACATGAGTTTTAAGACCCGTGGATTATTTTCTCTATCTCTCTTTCTCCCGCAATTATCTTTCAAATGTCATTCATTGCCTTTTTGAAAATTCAAACTGTTTCCCTTTGATTCTCACCTGCCATGTCCCAATATGATGCTTCCTCCCAGCATTTGTGTGTTCATTCTTACTTCATATTGATGTGTTCACAGAGGGACATGGAAACAATGAAAACTTGTGCTGATTAATATTGTATGTACGTGTATTTTTGAATTCATATGATAGGCATGGCTCTACAGATGGCAGTGGCTGTCGATAGATCCTAACAACTGTTGGAAGGATTGACACAAAATTATATAATTGACATTCATGATTGCCAAATGATGAATCCTACTGACTTTGGTCCTAGTCTGGCTTTTTCTCTGGTGTCACCGTGAGATGGTGGTTTCTTGCTAACGATTTGATGGATTACCATGAAATTTGATGCTCACATTCATGTCCCTTAAAAGATGAATTGTTATGACTTTGCTGATCCCTCTCAGGTTAAAGTTTCCATTTTTCCAGTACCTCACGGTATGACTTGCCATTGAAATCACAATCCCACCAGTTTAAATACTGCTGTGCATTAAAACAGCCTCACGGAGCCTTTGGCATGGCTGCAGACTCTCAGCCTGGTTTCAAACAGTATACTGTGTAAAACTGGAGATTATTATTATTGCCCTCTTCGCCCTCCAAGCTATTACAATGTGAACAATGTGTTCAGCGCACACAAAGTCATTAATCATCTTCTTAACAATATCCTTTAATTCTCTGTCCTTCTCATGTATATGAATAGTTAGACACAGGGCATCACTTCATGCTGCTGATCATTAACCTCTTCATATGGTCGTCCGGTCAAATAAAAAGACGTGGAGTGAATAAAAAAGACATGTGAGAAGGTGGAGGGCCTAATTGACCTGGTGACTCTGTGCATGAATTTCATTCTGCTGTCCTCGAGCAATACATTAAACATTCATCAGCTATGCATAGTTCTCTCCCTGACCCTGGGCTGTGACCAAGTAGAAGCGGCAGCGACGAGAGAGGTTATCTTAGTATGATCGAAAGGGTGTAACAAAAATGATTAAATGCTGCTGGGGATGGGTGATATGGACATTCAGTAAGATTACTGATGAGGACCATGTTTTATGTAAGAAGTGACGCTGTTTGACCAACTCCAGTGAGTCAGCTCGTAGAATTAGTGGATATTTGGATCTGAAACTTTCCATAATATTACATTGTGCTACAGAACAGAAAGTTAAGTATCTTGTCAACACGGTATGATAGAGAAACACTGAGCAAATACCCAGACAGGAAGACGATTCCATGTTGCAAATATAGCTGATGTTACACAACAGTAGACTTCACTGCAATTGACGTTCCTCTGCGGTTGTGTAAGGGAGGTGGGCATGTTACAGGTAATGTTTTGTTCTTTACCAACCTGCCAGTGTACTCACATGTTTTGGGTGAGGAGTTTGTGTGGGACGGACTCAGGTGTCGATGAGGAATGCTCAGCAATCTCAGAAACCCAGAATGATAGAAATAAGACATCGCTGCACTAGTATGTATTAGTTACAGTTTCTAACATAATAATGATGCATTTTCCACTCTGAATGATGGGGTTAAGGATTCAGGAAAAAACAGTTGTTTGACACAGGCCAAACTATAACAGCAAGCCACTGACCTCATTAATGTCCCCTTAGTGGTTATGTAACCTGATTTTGCTTCTTCCTCTGGGTGGTATCTGATAAGTGCTGAGCAGCCTGTCTCCTGGCAGCAGAAAAGAGGAACTAGGAGTGAAGGCGAAGCACAAAAAAAAAAGAACACCACCCAATGGCATGGTTTAGCAGCCTAAGATTAACAATCAACACTTCCTGTGTGCTTTGAAAGAACACAAAGTTGAATTTACTCTCAACACATGTCAGAGGCTACTCTAGGATAGAGAATGAGAGAAGTTTCAAATATAGACTTAAAGCCGTGATGCCAATCAACATCGCGACATACCTTTCAGTACTGAGTATTCATTTCTACGGTTTGCCGTAGAAATGTGTGTGTGTATATATATATATATATTTATATATATATATATTTATATTTATATATATTTATATGTTAGAATTAAAGAGCAGTTTTGGAGAAACTATTTGACCGACCATAATTAAATATTTTCCTCATCAGCGTTATTTCCTGCGTCTCACTGTTTGGTCGTGAGTCGGGTCACAGGTGGCCGACAATATGTGAGAGTGAAAGCATCATTACAAAAAAGTCAAGAGTTCAAGCAGTTCCACCATGAACAGGGGATGGAAGCTCAGTGAAAGATGGTCTTTGAGATATTTGGTGGTCTGGTAGTCATCAGCTATACATCTGTCCAGGGACATGTTGAGCCAGTATGTTTCCTGGCTATGGGACTTCTTTTTATAAACTCTGATGCTATTTTGTATTTTCTTTCATCGTGGCCCATCTGTCTTTTCATCCCAAATATAGCAAAACAAATGCGGTGGCCTCTCTTCATCTCGCTGTGCGTGTGCATGTGTTTGAGTCTGCATGTGTGTCAGGCTGTTAGATGGGTCAAAGATTAAACGATAGATTTTGTGATGAGGAAGACAACATTTTGTTCTCTTGTTTTGCACAGAGGCGTAACCTGACAAGGAAACGAATTCAGCGCTGTCCTTTATCAGACAGGAAATATTAACATACATTTACATGGACGGTTGTCTTCACCCTGCTGTTTAAGCAGAGCAGTGAACACAAGCCCTGTCTTGCTTAACCTGTGATGTTGTACAATTGCAAGGCTGTGCTATTGTGCCTTCAAGTCATTATAGTGATAATGGCCTCCAATTAGCCTCCTCCTGCAGGCTTGTTCCATCCTTCTCGGGCTGAGATTACAAAGGTACAGCACTGGGAGAACAGCTAGGTTACATTTATCTCCTCTGCTTTACCAAGACAGGGTCAGTGAAGTGAGACGGCTTTTGTTGGCTGCTCAACCGCATCGTCAAAAGCTGCATGGTGTTGTTGACCTGCAAAAGTTGGGGTCAGGGTTTTGGCTGCTCCGTCGATTATTACCCTCGCTCATGGATGTCTTTTGCATGAACGTGCACAGTTGCTGCTGACCTGGGGGGGGCAGATAGGCATCTAATTTTTAGTCGGCACGAACAATCGACTGTGCAGAAACAATACCCACAGGTAAATCCCTTCTCACTAACCTTTGCAATATAAACACAGCTTAATGCACATACGCAGGCAGCAGATGGTCTGTGACGACAACACTCTTGCCTTGCATCCCGATACAGTAATGTACGATTAAGAATGATTAAATATTTGGCTACTCATCTCGCATATCATTCATATCATCTCTCTTAGAAGACGTCTTCGGATGACTGGTAGGGCCTCTGTCAGAGAACAGAGACTGGAGTTGGTGCAGTTGACGGGTCACCACATTGTGTGGCTGTAACTGTGCATGGACAAACCTCTAGCCCTGAGACAATTTCCATAGTCATTTTGAATATGTTTTAAAAATGCAATCTTACACTGTTGATGCTGACAATGTGTGTGATTGCTATACGGTGGTATCAGGCCCTAAGACCCCACTGTAGATGGGTTTCTCTGTTGCTGGCATTGGAATTAAATATACCACTGTGATTTGATCAAGGAACTCGTTGCAGTAGCTGGGGAGTTTGCCATTCCATCTGGTCAAGGTGTAGCATTTACATCATTTGGCCCTGAAGCCTAAACATATCCATAACCCCTTATTTTAAACATCCATAAGGGATTGTGCGAAAATGAATTGTGCTGTGTGAAGTCAGGAAAGATTTATTTTTATTGTCATTTTTTTTTCTTGATTTTTCAAAATAATCTTTCAGTATTGGTGTTCAAATTCTGATACCAGTATCTGAAATGCCTCCAATTATGCCAAAAATGCCGGGCCAGGCAGGTGGGCAACCAACTCTTGTGGGATGCCAGGAAAAATGATTAGAAGTTTATGTAATTCTGATTTCCATACATATTTTCAATACGTTGTATTGAAATGTTATCCAACCTAAATTCTAAGCTTCAGTGCCTCAGAGATACAAATATTTTAATTAAGTCCTTAGGAGCTTTAAGTGGATATAATTCAGTTATCCTAATTCAAAAACTAACATGTTAACAGTTCTTTAGTTTAAATGTTTAAATCCATGGAGGATTCCATGGATGTTCTTCAATGTGCAAAATCCGTAGCGCTGTATGGCTGATCCGAGACAGCTGTGCTAACATGTCAAAAGGTGTCACAGCAGCTGCTGGAATGAATAGGCTCTATGTAATAAATGCACACAATGTATGTAGCAGGGAAAGATAAGTCAAAATAAATAGTCCACTTGATAGTCACAGTGCTCTGCTCTTTGTATCACAGCAACTATGTGTCCCCACTGGACTGTATTTATTTACAGCGTAGTACAACAATGATAAAATGCAGTTTACTGTAGATAACATAAGTATGAGAGAGTAAAGATAAATCATTTTGGATGTGGTATCTGGCCTGGCCTTTTGGGACCGACTCCGGATTTTGGCAGAAGCTTCCAAATACTCTGAATGCAGCTCTTAGATTTCGTCGGCCTGTGTTGTTACCACGCAAGTGGCTATAGAAAAAAAAGGGAAGAAATAGACAGCAGATCATATAATTAATGCGAAGTAATTATGAAGATCACAGCGTATTTCTGGATATATCTCTTGATCTGTATAAGCTAATAGAAGGGATCACATTGTTCATGAAATGTTTCAAAAATCGATTTGAATACGGATTTTTCTTTTGTCACATTTTATGGGCTTGTTAATACTCTGAGGCTGTAAATAAAAGAATGGTGGGAACGGCTGATGGCATCTTAGCTTATTTGCCACAGATACTGACAGTCCTTTGTGTGTGTGTGTGTGTGTGTGTGTGTGTGTGTTTATGTGTGTCTGTCAGACCAAAGGGTGGTACAATCTAACAGAGTGATAAATAAGTGATAAATTACAGAGCTTGTGTGACTTCGTTCATCTCTTTTCCGTTTACACACTGCAACGGAATGGTCACCCCGTCCTCCTGAGCACTGCGATTGAAACCTAAAAATCATATGGAAACTATTATACTCTGCCCCCCTCTCTTTCACAGTAAAGGCTCCCTGTGTACTGTATATGTCTCATTCCCAACCAGTGGTGTTGGTGGACAGAAACAACTTAAGAAAGCAGCTATTAACACAAGATGGATATTTTGAAGTTACAGCGAGACACATCTGTAAGAGGAAGGAGTCGCCTCTTTAAGTGGTTGAAAACCACTTTGTGCGTTCTTTACTCGCACATAAATCACTGCAAAAGTGGGAAGAACAAAGGACTGTAATTCAATGGGTCAGCCCTCATTCCCAGTCGCCTCAGTTATGCAGATTTGGACACTCCTTGAGATACAGGAGTTTTTAATTTAGCAGAGCACACAAACAAAGAAAAGTAATAACTGTTGGGTTGCAGCAGGCCAAAATTGATAAAGCCATCACAGATAAAGCATAGAGTCTGCTCAGAGTATGTGAAAGCAGCTGTGTGGTCTGAGGACTAAAACCTAACTCCCAGCAGGTGTGAAGGGAAAATGGTTAGGCATCCTCATTTCCATTCCATGAATACTAATGGTTTCAAAAACTCATATAGGTGCTTGACAACATTGGCTGCTCTGCAATTGGTTCTCAGGCGCCTATAGTCCACCGCTTTCATTCGGGGAGATGAAAAAAAGGCAGCTGTTAATTTATTTATATCTCTATTTACTGTACCACTATCATTTGACATTCACCACTGCCTACCATTAAGAGTCAGTGAGAGATTCAGGATTCAAAAGGCATCGAGTATTAACCGCACAGGATGCTGCAGAAGTTTGTATAATTATTAGAAAAGTTAGGATTTTTCATACTTGAATTAAAATAGTTCATGGTTGAATGAATGACTAGTTTATGCAAAAAAATCGATTATATTTTGACCACAGGTCTGCAGGGACTTTTCTTGCTGAACGGTACAGATCTGTATGCACTAATTAAATCCTCACAAGGACAATAATGCATTAAACAAAGGTAATAATTCAGGTCAGGCCTTGACTACTGACTTCACACTATTAATCCTGCCGTAAATCTCCCGAATAGGTCACCGGGTCAATCCCAGCAATTCAACATTTAACCTCTTCAAACACGTCTCATAATAAGCCTCATTCTAACCGCGAGTGTTTCCCTTTGTGTGTCACAATCAATAAGACAGACCAATAAATTCATTTCCATGAGACCATCCGTTTCTCTGTCAAGCGAAGGAGGACTTCATGGGACTTTGCCCTCTTTTGCTGATCAGAGTTTACTTAACCTTGGCATAAATTATTTTCATTACCATCAATGCCATGCAGGGAAATGTTTGTTGATTTTTCATAGTGAAATATAGTGACGTTCCTACAAGAAGAGAGTGAAGGAGGAGGAGGAGGATGTTGAAAAAATAAAGTACACACTGTAATCAAACACACAAACGCATCCCATACAGTATATGTGCTACATTGGTCAGACCCCACAACAGCATTTTCCATTCATCATTTGTGTACCTTGAGCTCTCTCTGGAAGCAGCAGCCCAACTATTTTTACAACCTTTTCCTCCAGCTGAACTTCATCAGCGTCAAACTGAATGAACAATGACTCGTATATCCTTTCCTTAACTTCTTAGTGTATGCATGGTCTAATTCAATCTTAACATACTAAATAGTTTCGTCCAAATGTTTATCTAAATCACATGCAATACCAACTTGGATACTGTCCATGTGCAACAAGCATCATACTATCGTAGCATGGCTTTGAAAGAAGCCTTCGATTTTTGTTCTTTGATGGTCCTACATCCATTTGTTTTTGAACGGACCTCACCCACAGTCCCCCAGGGGCCTTTATCACAGAACCAATTAGTGGTCCAGGCTCTGAATTAATCCCAAGGGGAATGTCTTTGTTCCAATGAGGCAATGATTTGCCCGGACAATAATTCCTTGGATTGGAGGATTGAGTGGATTGGACATGACGGATCAGTCAGCAGCACAGAAGTACTTGTGAAAATGAATATCACATTTAATTTTAAAAGCGTTTTCAGACATTTTCATTCATTTTTCCGTATTTGTAGAAGAAGTGTGAGAAAACAATGGCCTTTGCACTAGCAAGTGACAGTATGACACATTTTCGATGACACTTTTTATACATTTGATAACAAGTGTGTACAAGTAAAATCATTGTTGGTTTATGGATGAGTGCTTGTGTGTTTAAACGTTTTGAATGGCAGAGAGACATGTTTGTATGGTTTTAACTTGTCTTATTACTCATTGTTAAGTGAAGGTACTGGACATTATCTTAAGACCTTTTGCTTTATTAATAAAGTATCTTCACCTCTATCGGTGAACTTAACAGCTGTCACAGCAAATGTTTCCTTGTCAATGTGTGTTGATTTTCAGCATGGCTTACATGTATTTGAACTGTGGCGATAGTTCAGCACAATGTAAATGTGTGATGTGTTACAAATGCTCCTGGCATGTAATAAGTCAGTTGTACAGTACAACTAATATATTAGTTGATAACAAGTTAATCAAGTGAGAGGTTTTTAGATTTTTCTCATTCCCTCTCTGGTTCCTGAAGCCTTCCCTTGAATCAACAAGGCCCCCAGGTATTGTTCTTTTCAGATTACAGGAAAAATATAGTGAGGGGAGGTGTTAGTTGGGTCAACAGGTCAACATTACAATTTTCTTTTCGAAGAAGATAAGATTTATTGTAACAGTGTTTGACTAAACACAGAGATGTTCAATATCCATGTGCAGACAGGATCCAAGACAGAGAGAGGGCGGTTAACCAAAAGTGACAGGATACAGGAAGACAGATGTCACAGACTGAGGAAACGAGTAATGATTCACTCCCACTCCCACTTTCCAAAACAGGACACTGAACAGAAATTACATTCATATTGCCCTGAAGGTACAATCATGGTTTTCCGTAAGCGTTAACCAGAGTCATGTTTAAGAAGTGCAGTAGTCGACCGAGGTGTGTTCCAGGTACACAGTACTAAGGAGTTCAGATTATACTGGAATCCCCCTATGAAATGTTTTCAAACATGTGATCAGAAGAATTAGGCAAGTAATTCACATCATTTATCAATAATATATCTTTCTATTTCTAAATATAAACAGATAGATGCAAAGTCTCTAGGTTTCAAAGTACAACTAAGCCCCAAAGCAATCTTCCAAATCTATACTGTGTTGGAGGGTGCGGTGCCTTTTTTCTGTTCCTTCAGCCTTTATCAGGGGATAGGCTATGCATGTTGGGTTTGTCCTGTAGGTTGCACAAGAAAGATTTGCACAAGAACACGGGGTCACTTAAATCAATTGAGATAATTCAGCTGGGGGAATTCAGGAGGTCAGCAAATTTCCTGTTAATCTTAGGCGCATTGAAAGCTCAAGGAGTGATCAAAAGGGTATGGGTTCGGCCTTAAGGGAGAGGAGATTTTGATGTTTCCTGGGCACAAGTGAAAATATCAGTCCACTGGTTGCGCTGCGGGAAAAGTCAAGAGGTCATCAAAACATTTGAATTAATTCTGGGGTCACAAATATCCATGTTCATGGAAACCTGCCAAAATGAGTTGGCATGGAACAAAGTGTGTAACTAGACAAAGGGTGAGGAGGTCACCAATGAGTCACTGTCGGTAGAAATCCATGCAGTGAATATCTAAAGTGCATTTTCTGGTGATCTATCCAGGGAGATTTTGATTAAAAAGCTGCATGTATTTCCATCAGAGAGGCAACGTACACTAAGTCACAATCCTTTGGGCCCAAAAGCAGAAGTTACACCAAGTCACAATCCTTAAGGCCCCAAAAGCAGAAGGCTTGTGAGAAATCATGGCAGGAGCCAAGGCACGGGTCATAGCTGTATTGGTAAATGTTAAAGAGTGGATTATAGAAAATTATTTGTTCTGGAACATCTGCTTTACTTCTGAGTACTGAAATCCTTGCAGGACATATGGATTTACTGGTTGTATTTGTTATTGCGTCATCAGCCCTATGGACTGTGTGAGAGCTCATTGTGCAGTTCAAGGATGAGACGCAGCGCCCATGGTGGAGGTCGGAGCTCTGGGAACTATAGTATCATCACTTCTCCAGTGAGGTTAGCACGAGTGTACACGAACACACACACAACAGAGAACTAGCAACACCTATTCACATATCTCAGTGGCTTGTAAAGGATTTAAGCTCTACCACAATGACTACATTATTCACAAACCAAGCTTGACCTCACACGAACCTCAACTCATGATTATCATCACAGAGAACTCCGCCAAGGCCTTACTCATCCATAAATGACTGATGAACATGTTTGTATCTATTGATTACAGAAGGCTGAAAGAGTATTGATCATTTTACAGCAGCAATTTAGTGTGATATGTTGTTGCTTGCCAGAATTCAGGTAGTATTTCACTGGTAGTCCAGTGTTTGTATGTGCCTACACAGTAAATTTGCCATATGTGATGTCACCTTTCCACAGGCAGGTTTGCTCTCTAGTGAATCCCCAGTCCACTTTACATAGATAAGATTTATTCAATTCAATTCAATTCAATTTTATTTGTATAGCGCCATATCACAACATACATTGTCTCAAGGCACTTTACATAGTGAGGTCAATATTACAATATTACAGGGAAACCCAACAAATCCCACAATGAGCAAAGCACTTGGCGACGGTGGAGAGAAAAAACTCCCTTTTAACAGGAAGAAATCTCTGACAGAACCAGACTCAGTTGTGGGCGGTCATCTGTCTCGACCGGTTGGGTTGAGGAGAGAGAGGAGGAAGAGAGGAGAGGTGGGCAGAAAGAGGGTGGGAGGAGAGACAGTAGGAGAGAAGAGAGAGAGAGGACAGTTGTACAACCGCCGCTGTAATCTCTACCAGACTGATACTTATAATTAAAAAATACAATTATGTTGTTGTCATTATTAGTGATGATATTAACATTAATATTAATAATAGCAATAATAATAATGACGGGTTTGGGTCCTGCAGCTCTGGGGTCAGAGATACACTAGGAAAGATAGAAAACACAAACAGGGTTAGTGACATGTACTGTAAACATATCGGGGGATGGGGGGGTAGTATAACAGTTGCTTTAATTTCTACCAGACTGATACTTATAATTAGTGAAAACTGGTACTTATAAATACAATGATGTTATTAATAATAATGATAGTAATAATAATAATGACGGGTTTGGATCCTGCAGATCTGGGGTCAGATCTACTAGGGGAGAGAGAAAACAGAGTTAGTGACATGTAATGTAGATACATGGGGGCAGAGAGAGAGAGAGAGAGAGAGATTGAAAAGGTGGGAGAAGGAGAGAGATATAAAGGGAGAGAAAGAGGGAGAAGGAGAGAACGGGAGAGGGAGAAAGATGCTCATGATATAAGTTCCCCCAGCAGTCTAGGCCTATAACAGCATAATAAAGAAATGGTTTATTAAACACCTGAGCAGTTCTAACTATAAGCTTTATCAAAAGGGAAGGTTTTAAGTTTAACTTTAAATGTAGACAGGGTATCTGCATCCCTGACACAAACTGGGAGCTGGTTCCAGAGGAGAGGAGCCTGGTGGCTGAAGGCTCTGCCTCGCATTCTACTTTTACAGACTCTGGGAACCACAAGTAATCCTGCATTTACAGAGCGAAGTGATCTATTGGGATAATATGAAACTAGGAGCTCTGTAAGATATGATGGAGCTTGATTATTAAGGGCTTTGTACGTTAGGAGCAGTATTTTGAATTCTATTCTGAATTTTACAGGAAGCCAATGCAGAGATTCTAACACTGGAGAAATATGATCTCTTTTTCTAGTTCCTGTCAGAACTCGAGCTGCGGCATTTTGGATTAGCTGGAGGCTTTTCACAGACTTATTGGGGCATCCTAGCAGTAATGAATTACAGTAGTCCAGTCTAGAAGTAACAAAAGCATGGACTAGTTTTTCAGCATCCTTTTGAGAGAGGATGTTTCTAATGTTCTTGATATTGCGAAGGTGAAAGAAGGCTGTCCTAGAGACTTGTTTTATGTGTGAGTCAAAGGACATGTCCTGGTCAAAGGTAACTCCAAGGTTTCTCACAGTAGAGCTGGAGGCCAAGGTAATGCCATCCAAAGTAACTATATGATCAGATAATGTTTCTCTGAGGTGTTTAGGGCCGAGTATAATGACCTCAGTTTTTTCTGAGTTTAGAAGTAAAAAATTATAAGTCATCCAGGCCTTTATGTCTTTAAGACAATCCAGAAGTTTGTCGACCTGATTAGTTTCATCTGGCTTTATAGATAAATACAGCTGGGTATCATCAGCGTAGCAATGGAAATTGATGCGGCGTTTTCTTATAATATTGCCTAAAGGAAGTATATATAGAGTGAAAAGTATCGGTCCCAGTACAGAACCTTGTGGTACTCCATGTCTCACTTTTGTATGAATGGAAGATTTGTTATTAACGTTAACAAACTGAAATCTATCAGATAAGTAGGACTTAAACCATTCTAGTGCTGTTCCTTTAATCCCACTTTGTTCTAGTCTCTGTAACAGAATTTTGTGATCGATGGTATCAAATGCAGCACTAAGATCTAAAAGGACGAGAATAGAAACATATCCACTGTCTGAGGCCATGAGAAGGTCGTTGGTAACCTTCAGTAGTGCTGTTTCTGTACTATGATGTTTTCTAAAACCTGACTGAAAGTCTTCAAGCAGACTATTCCTGTGTAAATAGTCACATAACTGGTTAGCAACAGTTTTTTCAAGGATTTTAGAGATAAAGGGGAGGTTTGATATGGGTCTATAGTTAGCTAAGATATCTGGGTCCAGAGTTGGTTTTTTGAGCAGAGGTTTAACTACTGCCACCTTAAAGGCCTTTGGTACATAGCCTGTCAATATAGATAAATTGATCTGATCTAATATGGAATTATTAATTAAAGGTAATACATCCTTAAATAGCCTTGATGGAATAGGATCTAAAAGACAGGTTGATGACTTGGATGAAGTGACAAGTGAAGTCAGCTCAGCCAGATCTATAGGGGAGAAGCATTCTAAATAAAAATTAGGCGATACTATTGGTTCAGAACCTACAGTACTGGACCATGTGCCATAGGTGGGAAGAAGCTGGTAAATTTTTTCTCTGATGGTAATAATCTTATTAGTAAAGAAACTCATGAAATCATTGCTACTTAGAGTTGGAGGAATAGACTGTTCAGTAGAGCTTTTACTCTCAGTCAGCCTGGCTACAGTGCTGAAGAGGAACCTGGGGTTGTTTTTATTTTCCTCTATTAGTGAAGAAAAATAATTGGTTCTGGCATTTCGGAGGGCTTTCTTATATGTAATTAAACTATTTTTCCAGTCTAGGTGAGAATCATCTAGACTATTGGAACGCCACTTCCTTTCTAACCTACGTGACGTCTGTTTTAAAGCGCGTGTCTGTGCATTAAACCATGGAGCTATCCTCCTCTGTTTGACTGTCTTCTTTTTCAGAGGGGCGACAGTGTCAAGTATTTATACATGTTTAACTGAAATACCTTGTACAGATTATTCCGTTGAACAATTTGGAAAGGGTACATAAACAAAAATGTTACCGTGAATAGCTGCATGTTAGATAATTTGCATGGACTCTGTAAGCTTCATTAAAAAAAAAATGCAAATGCGTCCTGAATCCTTGAATGTCTGCATTGTGAGTGACATGCACTCTGGAAAATTGGGTCCAGACATTTTCTGAAGTTTTTCTGTCACATATGGTGAAAGCAGCAGGAGAATATCTGGGTCAGACACGAAATCAACACGAAAATTTCCGTAAAATTCTGTGGAGTCTGGGTAGAGCATGTCGGACATGACAGGACATAACAATAATTCTGCTGCGGAAAATAAGTGATTTTGTTCACAGTCATCCACACGCCCACTTGCTTGCTGAACTTTCCCTGCATTCTCACGTGGGTTTACTTTGATATTTTATAAGGCTGGTAGGAAAAGTTCCAGAGAAGGTCTGGAGCGATATTTGCGTTCTCACATACAGCCGCTCTGGAAATAATCAGTGTCCTGCAGGGCACACTCTCTGTGCAGTCTTTACAGAAAGCAGGGAGTGGGGGCTATCTGTAGTTTAACCTTTGATTTTATCTACAACATCTGTAAAGGCTCAAACTTCTCTCAATTTGTATGTATGCTGCACATTCTTTCTACTAAACATGTGGAGATACGGAGAATGGTAATTGTTAAACTTCCCCATAAATCAAAGATTATGGACTAAAGATGGCTGAATTACTTGTGCGTCCAACTTTCTCCTCACTCTTCAGATTCAGTTTTTTTAACATGATCCAGACCAACAGGCAAGAGCTGTAAACCCCCCCTCAGAGCTTGGACTGCACAACTGGACATAATACATGCAGACTAAAGGCAGACTTTTAAGCAAATGTTTGCTACTTTTAAAAGATATGAAGGATTAAATCAGAAAAAAAGAGACTTTTCTTCAGTTTGCAGCTTTCTTCATGCAGCCCTGCAGCAGAAGCAGCTGTGGGGACAATGTGTTCAAACTCTCTGGAGCTCTCAGCACCCTCCGCAGGCTGGCTGTGTGATTGGCTGAGCACCGGCCATGATGTCATCACTGCACGTTATAAGGGCTCTGACAAATAGTCTGGGAGACACATTAGAGGAAACACCGCTCAGCGGAGGCACTGAGTGAGAGAGGCACCTAGAGATTGTGAAGAGAGAGACGAGCTGTGCACGGGCACAAAGAAAAAGGAGAGTTTAAAAAAGAAGAACATAAAGTAAAGTAGAAAGAAAAGACATGTGACATGGAATACTTTACAGGGACTACCTGAAGAGTCATATTTCAACTTTATATGGGAGGCAGGAAACAAGACAACCTGTGGAGGTTTGTACTTTTTTTTCTTGTCTTTGGCAAACAAGTTTGTATTGTGTTAGTTTTTTAATGCTGTGCATGCTGAACAAAATTTAATGGATTTGTTTTTTTGGTGTTGGCATTGTAATTCTTGTTCTCCTTTTTTAATTTTTTTTATAAAACACTGCAAATTTGCTACTGCTAGTTTTATATGCACAAATGCGTTTCGATGAACATTGTTGTTCATCAGGCCGTTTTTAGATTTAAATTGTCTTCCCTTCCTTGTCTGTGTGTCTTGTGTGTCTTAACCACACATGGTTTCTTCAGATGGGAAGCACAACCCCACCAGTGTACCTCAACGTGAGTGCCGAGATGATCAACTCATCATCAGGCCCCGCTAAGCATGAGGAGGGTTACAGTGAGCCAACAATGATCCTGCTGGGCATGATCATGTCCTTACTCGTCTTGTGCATTGTCTTTGGCAACATCCTGGTCATCACGGCAATCGGCCGCTTCCAGCGTCTCCAAAATGTTACCAACTATTTCATCACGTCCCTGGCCTGTGCCGACCTGGTCATGGGCCTCATTGTGGTCCCTTTCGGCGCCTGTTACATCATCTTCAATACCTGGCATTTTGGTAGCTTCTGGTGTGAGTTCTGGACTGCAACTGACGTGCTGTGTGTGACTGCAAGCATCGAGACCCTCTGTGTCATAGCTATAGATCGTTATTTAGCCATCACTTCTCCTTTCCACTACCAGTCGATGCTGACCAAGAGCAAGGCTCGCATCGTGGTTGTGCTGGTGTGGGTGATTGCCGCATTGATATCCTTCCTGCCCATCCACATGAAGTGGTGGATATCAGACGATAAGGAAGCTAAGGAGTGCATCGAGGACAGCAACTGCTGCGAGTTCTACACAAACATGGCGTACGCCATCACCTCTTCCATAATCTCCTTCTACATTCCTTTGGTCATCATGGTTTTTGTCTACTGCCGGGTCTTCCAGGAGGCCAAGCGGCAGCTGAAGAAGATTGACCAAAGTGTTGGACGTTTTCATAACAGCGACAACAGCACCCTCAACCCTTTGGAGGCCAACAATGGGCGTACCAACAAGAAGGCTAAGTTTTGCCTGCGTGAACACAAAGCCCTAAAGACCCTGGGTATCATCATGGGGACCTTCACTCTGTGCTGGCTGCCCTTTTTCCTGCTCAACGTGGTGGTGGCCATATGGAAAGTGGAGGACATTGACCTCACCTTCAGGATACTCAACTGGATAGGTTACGCAAACTCTGCCTTCAACCCGCTTATTTACTGCCGGAGCCCTGACTTCAGGTACGCCTTCAAGGAAATCCTCTGCATGAAGAGGAACCGCCTCAGCAACCAAGGGACGGTGAATGGATGCAGGCACAGCTGGCAGAGCGAGCAGCAAGGGCGGAGTAAGGGCAGCTCAGAGGACAGCGACGGCCACGAAGGGTGTGTGGAGAAAGGTGCGGGGGTCTGCAGTGTTGTGGACAGAGTAGTGGACCCAAATGGGAATTGCAGCAAAGGCCTAACGACTGTTACGACTGTCCTTTAAACTTGGAGGCCTGAGACGTCAGTCAACAAGTTGATCAAGACATGTTTACACTGCTTTGAAAAACTTTTCATATTGAAGGTTAATTTTGAGTAATAAAGGTTAGGCCAGTCAAACAAACTGGTATGTGGAGACCATTTTAAAAAAAACTGCCGTAAGCATGGTGAGCTGAAAAGCATTTTTCCCTCTGTTAGCACAGTGAACAGATACTGTAGGAGATCACTTTTCCATGTTGTTACATTTATCACTTACATTTATATATCTACCTCATCACATCTTTAATATTTCTTTCTTAAGCTATATAAACTACTTCACACTACTCCATAGGACTTACACCAGGACAGTATGTCATCTGTCCATTTACCTGATGAAAATGGTTTGTTGATTACACAACTGCTAATTATCTAGCTACAATTGCATTTGTGGAAATCCTTATCTTGGATTTCTCGGTGAAAGGGCCCACAATTTACGAGCATAAAATGTTTATTGAAATTCAAAGTACAAGTGGTGTCTTTGAGTCGGTAAAATCCATTTGATTATGCCCGTTTGGCATTGATATTAAGTAATGTATTTCAATCTGAGGATCAAATGTGATACCGTTTTGGTGCTTGTTTTTTTCTTCCGTTGTTTTTAAAAAAAAAATATTTAAGAAATACATTCCTACACAACCATGATTATAATTTTGCTTCATTTACTTTCCAAGGTTTGTTCTTTAATGGATTGTCTTTGTGCAAAAGATGATCAACAACAGGTGTGGCAGAATCTATCTCTCGCTCTCTCTGTCTCTCTCTCTCTCACCTCACTGTGCAGAAATGTTAAGAGGCCCTTTCCCCGCCTTCAATGTTTTACAGCCTGTTGCATGGGAGCTTGTGTTGCCACCAGATAGTAGCAGATATATGCATATTGAGTTATCTACTCCAAGCTGGTGCACGCTGAGAAACTGCTGAATGCATTTTTTTTCCCCTTTTTGCCACTCTTCATCAAATATACTACTATTTGGTTCACCATAATAGCCATTACATAAGTGTAAGGCAAATGGTTACTCTCCTGCCCACCTCTTGGTGCCTTTGGCAGTAATGGTTGTTCCTATTGCTGCAGAAACCATGTTTGTTGAAGAGATTGTGTACTTGCTGTGTTTCAGCATGAACGCTGTTTAGTGAAACCAGAGAGGCTCTTTCCTCAGCCATGGCACAAGGGTACAAACCACAAACAATAATAAACAGCACGTTGAAATTCCCAAGTGATAACAAAATTCCAGCCTGAGATGCAGTGGCTATGACTGCTCAGGCCAATAAACAGAGATGAGGAAAACCGAAAAATGCAGTGCACCTTTGTCACTGCTCCCTGACAATTCCCAGAGTCTGGATATATTCACAAAATCAGTCTAAAATTTGAATCCGACAGTCGACAGACCACCGAGCAGTGTCTCAGCTGTTCCAGTTGTTTCAGTCACTCTCCTTCAGTCGTATCTTGGTGTGCAGTCTCCAGGAAATGTCCCGGTCCAGCTGAGCCCAGCCCAATAAACACAAATAAATCCATTATCTCTGCTGCTTAGCTGGAGAATCCAAAAAGTCAACACTGATTTGCAGGTTGGGATGAGACTTTCTTTCTAATCACCTGTCTTCAGATCACATGGCCCTGGGAGGGTCACTTCTTGACCTCTGCAAGCACTAATGGACAATGGGTACTTAGCATGCAGGGCTGTGTTTGGAGAAGTCATTACACTTTCCTCACACTAAATGACTACATTAGACTCCAGGGGAGTAATAGAAGTGTTGCTGTAGATGTAACCCCCTTTCCCCAGTCAGTTTGGCAACCCCCAGTATGTTCTGATCAAAGTGACAGCATGCTATATGTGGCCACTGGGGGGGGTGCAGGGATTCTCTGCCAGTCTAAATCGGTGTTGGTGACCTGTGTTTTAGTTCGTGTTGTGTTGCCTCTGGAGAAAGATCAGCTGACTTCGTCAAAACTGTGAACTTTGTTCCCTTAGAGGGATCTCTATATACTGTATCACTGTTTAGTCAGCACTGTTGTCACAGTCTTTAGGGATAGACGTAACTACGGAGCCATCATACGTCAGTGTTTGCCCTGTGAAAAACAAGCTTTCCTGTGTGTTGATCTTTTTTTCCTCGATGGATTTACGGCAAAGTAAATGCAAGGGGTTGAATGTCACCGCAAATGTCCCCCCCAGCATTTCCACTGTACAGTATATGCACAAAGCACAAAACAGATGAAGGTTCTAGACCAATATTTGGATCCATTTTTATTCTTTTACTCAGAATTCATCAATGCATTGTCACTATGTTACGAGTCACAGGATTCAAAAAGATCTGTATTTCAACAATTCGTCTTCTTTAGAGGCGCTTTTCAGGTGATTATTTGCATGTCTGCTATATACGTGTGGTGATGCGTTTGTGGATTTTGGTGACATTTCCTTTCAACGTGATCCGTTGTCGTCCAAGTGGAACAGGTGGTGAACTATATATCCCCACTGCTCCCTCCTGGCAGTGGCCTCTCCTCGCATCTCGGCTGTCACATAGTTATTAACGATTATTGTTTCATCAATACACCTGTATAATGAGGAACGTAATTCATGTCTTCACCTCCTCTTGCTGGAGGACAGAGCGTAGTTATGTGCAGTGTGTCTTGAATCATTAGCTTACACTTCAGCATTCCAAGTACTGCTGATGGCTTGGAGCCAAATGCAAAACCTACAGACCCGTACGATGTACAGTCAATTCTCCAAACGAAGCCTGGCCCCAAATGATCATTTTTAACTACCGGTCTGCTAAAATCATGTGGTTTTTTTTCTTATTTCCAAGTTGATTGTGGGTCACAGACCATTCTTAGAGGGTATGTTAAAATGTATGACGTACAGTATGTTTCAGTGTAAATATAATCAATGTCATGGATTGGCACATTTTGATATGATGAATGCTCAGGTGAGCTAATGTCAACGCTAATGCTGTCATCACCGATCCACCATAGCCCCTGTTGAACGAGAACAGTTCCCCCATGATTTAGATTAGATCGTTCACGTACTTACAGCAGCACTGTGTCGCACTTTCATGAAACCTTTGTGGCGTTTTCGAACAACTGAATTCCGTGTTATTAACTGTAAATAATGGCTGAAGTGTTATGCTGGGTAACTTGTAACAATATTTTTGAGGAAGTCGCTTTGGCCGTTTGTGATTCAACATGAACGAGTCGAGAGAAACGGTCACCGTGACATGGTGGACTATTCTGATGAATCGATGGATATGAATGTGAATGTTTGATGAAAGTTAAATATGGCTTTAGCCGTCACGTGACAAGTAAACCTATCATATGTGAACTTCCTATTGTGACCAGAGTGAAAAGGTCGTCACTCAGGTGAATGTTTACTAAGTGTTTGCAAGCTATTTTCGCACAAATCTTTTTTGTTCACTGTTTGTTGAGGTAATGAAGCCTATTACAACATGTGTTGTCCTGTGGTATTTATGGAAAAAAAAAAAGCGTATGTGCTGTTACATTTGTATTGAAATAAATGATGTACATGTTGCGTGTAATGTCCATTCATGTGTCCCTTATAGATAGATAGATAGATAAATACTTTATTCATCCCAAGCTGGGAAATTCTGGTGTAGCAGCAGCACGTTTCACACAGCACACATCACACATTAAAAAAATATATACAATATATATTTGTTTTACACAATAAATTAAAATATACGAATTGCCCAAAAAAATATAGAAATTAAGAATAATAAATTCACAGAATTTATATGAAGTATTGACAGTGGAACAAGGTCTATCTGTCAGGCAGAGGTGAGGTGTTATAGAGTTGTATGGCTTGCAGCAGGAAAGATTTCCTGTAATGGTCCTTGTGACAGCGAAGCTGAATCAGCCTATTGGAGAAGGAGCTCCGCTGTCTGTCCAGTGTGAGGTGGAGAGGATGGTCCGGGTCATCCATGATGGACAACAGTTTGTTCATAGTCCTCCTCTCCACCACAGCTTCAAACGCGTCCATCTTGCAGCCTATTACGGAGCCAGCTTTCTTGATCAGTTTGTTCAATCTGTTGGTGTCGCTGGCTCCGATGCTGCTCCCCCAGGAGACCACAGTGAAGAACAGTACGCTGGCAACAACAGACTGATAGAACATCCCCTGCTGCACACATTGAAGGAGCTCAGCTTCCTCAGGAAGTAGAGTCTGCTCATCCCCTTCTTGTACACAGTCAGGCTGTTGGTTTTCCTGTTCAGTCCGTTGTCGATGTTGACTCCCAGGTACTTGTAGTCCTCCACCGTCTCCACCTCCTCCCCCAGAATGAAGAGGGGCTGTGAAGCTGTTCTCTTCCTCCTGAAGTCGATCACCATCTCTCTGGTCTTGTCCACATCCAGCAGCAGGTGATTTGTTCCCGCCCACTCCACAAACCTGTCCACCAGCGCTCTGTACTCTCCCTCCTGTCCATCCCGTATACACCCAACCACTGCAGCGTCATCAGAGAACTTCTGCAAGTGGCACAACTCAGAGTTGTACTTCAAGTCAGTTGTGTATACGGTGAACAGGAAAGGAGACAGCACAGTCCCCTGTGGAGCTCCTGTACCACTCACCACCGTGTCAGACAGATCACGGCCCAGTCGTACAAACTGCGGCCTGCCTGTCAGGTAGTTAGTGATCCAGGAGACAGTGGACGCGCCTACACCCATCAACCGCAGCTTGTCACCCAGTAGCAGTGGCTGGATGGTGTTGAAAGCACTGGAGAAAATCAAAGAAAATGATTCTCACAGTGCCGCCAACACCATCCAGATGCGAATGGGCCCGCTGCAGCAGATAGGTGACAGCGTCGTCCACACCCAGAAGAGGCTGGTAGGCAAACTGTAAACCTCAGGTAGGCCAAGACCAGCCTCTCCAGCACCTTCATCACATGAGATGTGTGGGCAACTGGTCGGTATTCGTTGAGTCCGGATGGAGTCGACTTCTTCGGAACAGGAACGAGGCAGGACGTCTTCCACAGCACCGGGACCTATTCCAGGCTCAGGCTCAGGTTGAAGAGATGCTGGAGAACAGCACACAGCTGGCTGGCACAGGTCTTCAGAACCCTGGGGCTGATGCCATCGGGTCCCGCAGCCTTGCGTCGGTGAAGTCGCTCCAACTGTCTCTTCACCTGGGCCGTTGTCACAGTCCAGCGGGGGAGGGGGTTCTGACTGTCCGTGGGGGGATGGAGGTGTTGTGAAGGTGGGGGTTTGGATCCTGTGTGCTCACCACAGGGGAGAGAGGGGCGGAAGCATTGGAGGCAGTGAAGGTGTGTGGGGGGCAGGGTGTGTGGTGGACGAGACATCCCATTGCACATCCCACTCCGTAGACTCAAAGCAGGCCTGCAGTGCCTCATTGGCCTCCTGAGTCCACTTCCTCATTGTCTTAGTGAACACAGGCTGCCGCTGGACAAGAGGGACATACTTTGGGGTCATCAGGACAAGGGTTGAGATCAGATCTGCTGAGTGGGGGGAGGGCGGTGACACTGTATGCATCCAGGTGGTCCAGTGTTCTGTTTTCCCTGGTGGGGCAGTCAACGTACTGATGAAAGGTTGGGAATGTTTTGTCCAGTGTTGCATGGTTAAAATCCCCAGTAATAACCATGAACGCGTTGGGCTGCTGCGTCTGTAGACGTGAAACTGTGGCGTGTATGACGTCAGCAGCTACCTCCGCATCAGCTGATGGAGGAATGTAAACAGCGATCATCATGGCAGACATAAACTCCCTCGGCAGATAGTACGGACGCAGCCCGACGGCCAGCAGGTCAATGTCCGGGCTGCAGAGACGCTCCTTCACGGTTACATGTCCGGGATTACACCACCTCTCACTCACATAAAGTGCAGTCCCCCCTCCTTTCTTCTTACCGCTCCGCTCGTCTCTGTCCGCTCGGACCGTGCTGAAGCCGGGCACAGCCACGCTGTTGTCCGGGATACATTATGATCATTAGTGAGTAGAATATAAAAAACAACAACCTGGAATGCTGACTTTAATGTCTATGTTTTTGTGAAAGCACTTTGTGAAGCAACTTCTAAAAGGTGCTATATAAATACATTTATTATTATTATTATTATTATTATTATTATAATAATAAGGGATATGTTATGATAGCATCAGGCCTGAGCAGTGACAGCAGTTAAGTGTATTTCAGTACGGGAAACCATACATCCGCATGTGATCCAGATGGAATGATTAACAGAAGTGTTCAGGATAGTATGAAAATGTTTCTATTCTCCCTTTGAATCTGCATGTCTGCCTAATGCTCCAACTAATCAGATAAAGGGCACCCAGGAATCCAAGGGAGAAGGATAGTAGAGATAAATGGAGCCATAAAAATGTCTAGATATTTGGCACTTAGCCTGAGCAAAAAGCCCTTTTTATGATTCTTTCACACATAAAATACAATCACTGGCAATTTCAAGATTAAGAGTAAGATTAGCAGGACTAGATGAAAGCCTACTATACGACTGGACCTTGTACGGTCAATGTACACAATTGAGGCGCTATTTGCTTGCCTGACTTATTGTTATGTGGGGTTCCTGGGCTCTGACATTAAAACGGCATCTGTGCACATGAAATACAGTACACTGCTAGTCTCATGTCTCGTCTATTAGTTGTAAGAACCGAAAAGTTACAGCAGTATACAACAGAACCTCAACAGGCTCAATGCAGACTTTTTCACATGCCAAGTAAATGACAGGTGTTGCTGAACATCGGTGGCCCTGTTCATTTCAAGAGTCTCAGTAATGATTTTCATTATTTATACTTGTAACATCAAAGTGTTTGCCTATACCCTAATAAGGATTTTCGGGACATCATCACCCTTTAGTTTTAGCCATTTATGCGATTTGTACATCAGCTCAATCAGACGTTACATGGACTTTGTCCGAGGGAGCTGGCAGGGTAGAGTCGGTTTAACGTCTGGTTCGACGCGTTCGGACATTTGCCTTCACACATGCAGCTCTTCCCGGGGAAAGTCAAGAAAAGTTCAGCGTTGCAGTGAGTGTCTAAAAGCAGCTTGGTTAGGAATACAGTTTTATAGAGGAGCCAACATTCTTTAGTGGAACGAGTTCTGTAAATGAGCTCATTCAATTCATGGTGAGCAGACAATAATGGACACGTACAGTGTTTATGTTTTTCCAATCTGCTTTCATCAGCCTCACTGCTCTTTTCATTTTTTTCTTATGTGACAGACCGGGGTCCAAAGTGAGGTCATTTGGCAAAAATATATTCCATAAGACAAGTGATGACTTTATGTGTGACTGGGGGGAACATACCAACTGTAATATTCCAGTAACTCCAGTCTTATTCGTTAGTCTACTGTATCCATTACATTTTCCAAACCAACAGGTTCAGCAAGTCCTCATCCTAAAAAGTCCTTATCTTGTGATAGTTGATTAAAAGTAAAGCATGCTGTAAAATATAAACAAGCCAAAACCCGACCTTCTGTAACTATGTAAGCTGAGCATAGAGTAAATTTAGAATCCAACTTGAGTCCTTATTTTATTCTTCATGGGCTGTCAACTTGTCAGTAAGTTGACATTTTACCTGGGACCTGTTACTCTCCGTCTTTTCCGCATTGACATCATGAATGTAGATTTTCATTTGTATTTTCATTCTGTAGATGCTTTTACTGAGGGCAACTCACAACCGAGGGACAACACTAAGACTACATCCAAACCACTACATTTTTGTTTCAAAACTGAAACAATGTTTTCCGAACATATTTGTTTTTGCCCGTCCCTGCAGCCCCGGAGTTTTCAAACTATAGCGGGGCGAGCAGCGTTTCCAAACTTCTCCATTTAAGGGGGCCTGAAAACTCTGAAGTAGTGAGGACTGCAGGCGTAAACGTAGCAGCAGTGATGCATTTTAAAACAAAAATTGTAGTCATGTGGATGTAGCCTAAGCTTCAGTACAGTAGGAGACCGTGAGTAAGTACTAAGTGCAAAATCAGTTCGATAGGACAAAGTGTGCGAGATCAGTTATGGAAGTGCATCGCGGGTGTTAGATATGTTGGGAGAGGCTGTGCTCTTGGAAGTTTTCAAGAGGTCAGCTTGTGGAACGGTCATTTATTGCTGTTGCCAACATGATCTACTGAAAACTGAAGATCCAGCGTCAGACCCTTCTTTAGGCATTATTCACGCCTCCCTTGTGCTGTTGAAATTCACATTAGCATCGTTGCAGCGGTATCCTCAGTGTAAATGCGTCCACTTTTGCAAACAAGAGCTCCTCACCGCCCCTCACTCTTGACTCGTTTAAGGCTCAAGTTTCCCTGTGCAGTGTTAGAACCGCGTTCTCAGTTCGAGTCTTATCAAATGTCTCAAGGGTCACGACGTTCACTGAGCCTGAAACACAGAGGTGTGCGGGCACAATGTAAGGGTGTGAGATGTGTCACACGCTCCCTGGGGCTTGTTGGCAAATTTTCAATACTGACGGGAAAAAACATGAAGGAAAACACACTAAACTTATTTGACTACCGAGGCTTTTGAATAAGCAGGGAAGAAAATAATACTAGAAATTACGCTCAAGTGAAAAAAAAATGCTACTGCTTGAAAAAAAAAAGACTCAAGGAGAAGTAACATTACTTGCGTAAAATGCACAAAAATAAAGCGCTAAGTAAGTCAGGCCAATGTGCCCAACATCATATAGCTGTATCCCCTTTTAAAGAAATGTAACAATCAAATTAAAGCACATCGTCAGGCTACTGGAGTATGTGCGCATACACATGGAAATATGCCCTTCCCAGGTGATTATGCCACCAAAAGCAACCAGTGAAAAAAGAAAATTGCTTAACAACAACAAAATTTCTTCAATTGGTAACAAATGAATTAGGTTTTCTCAAATCAAAGTGATCAACTGTCTTAATTTGTTAACTTTAAGTGGGACAAACTTGATTCATTTGTGTTTTACTGATTACTACTTCTTTTCTTTACATCTGTTACACAGCGACCCGCCCAGTATCCCCCGAGCTGTTGCCAAGCAAAGCTTTACCCACGTTGAGGGACAAACCAAACACTCTCCGAACCAAATATCTGTGTGTATCTCCCGGAGCAATTTACACCAGTGAAACAATTTCACAGGCAATTGTGGCACAGAATAAACTCTCCAAAGTAAAAGTCCAAAAAAGACAACCCAATTGCCGCATTAAAAAGAATCAAAAGGACAAAACCAAACAGGCAACACATGGCGGCTCGGAGGAGAGCGAGAGAGAAGTGATTTTCTCCAGCCCTCTATAAAGACATCTAATCAGGCAGGCAGATTTGAGACAGGAGTGTCTCGTGCTGAAGACACACCTCTGCCTCTCTGCCTCTGCGTCCTGCACAGGAACAGACACAGGTTGGGAGGGGTCATCACAACATGCATACACCTGCAGTCACCCCCCACTACCACCACCACTAAACTTTGACTCCAAAAGCACACAAAAATGACTTTGTTGCTGTAACGAGAGTAAATGCAGCTGTCCATCCCTGCAAATACTCCCATGCATGGTAACATCTTCCTCAAGGAGTTCGATCGTCAATACATTTTTAAGTAGCAGTAGTTTTTCGGTTTATTTTCTCAGATATGTTAAGCATGTCAGTGACATGCTGCATACGGGGTGTGAGCATGTGAAAATGTCATCTCTGATAAGTCGCTGTCCCCCGGCACTTTGGTGACCACAGTGACCAGGGCACCACAATGTCTGCAGGCCCCTCATTCCCTAGGGCCTTAATAGCATGTGTGTGTGTGTGTGTTCAAGCGCACACATCTGCGCATCTCAAATCAAAGCTTGTCCCCTTCTGAAAAAAAATTGCCCCACCCGACCTGAGGTTACATAAGCAAATATGAACTCAAGGGATGTGCTTCACTTGGTTTCTAAGGCCAAAGAAAATGTGTTCACATCTTCAAAAATATTTTACTTCTCAAACATGCAATATTGATGCTATTTGTCGCTACCACAAACCAAGTGCAATTATCCCGAAGATCTCATTTATCATTGTGTCAAGCCAATTTTTGTTTCTTGTCTGCAGTCAGCCACATGTAAGCTCAGAATATAAGAGGACATTGCCTTTGACGGCTGATTTATGCCCTGTTCTGTAAGACTTGAAGATTGTGGAATGGATTTTGCGGAGTCCATTCTTTTTTTTGCTGAGTTCCCCCTCAAAGTAATGGAGTCTGTGGCAGCGAAATACAATATAGTTAAAAAAAAAAACACATCCATGTTCATATGACATGCAGTGCAAATCAATTCACAAAATACCAAGATATCAATAAGACAAATGTGACATTAGTGATGCAAAACCAATATGGGATACAGGGATCAAGGGTTAATTATATAATAAAAAATGCCTCATTATGTCTGTGGGACACAGAAGCATAAATTTAGGACAAACATATTGCTGTTTTTTTTTCTCTCTCTCTTCTTCTTCTGCATTTTGAAGTCCAGTCACACCAGTGAATGGCACAGCAAGTAGGAAGTGCTATCATGTTGATGACGACTTACATGGTGATCTCTAGTTTCCATACCAACATTTCACATGCTAACAAGCCAGGAATGTAAGTAGGGTATGGTTAAATCTTCAAATTTGCTTAGGAAGTTTCCTAAATCCTGAAATGATTTATTTAACGCGACGTGCCATGCACGAATGTAAAAATAGATTAAATCAGAAGTAGAAGAATAAGAAGTTGAGTATGAATGTGAAAGAGAAGGAACGCAAGTCATCATGTAATTTACCGTTGCCAATGAAGCATTTCCATCTTATGCCATTCGGTGGTCATGCGGATAAATATGAGTGGACGGGAGCGAGAGCAAACACTGTCAATGTGACAAACATTTCCTTTCAGTTTCGTAGCCTATATTATTGTATAAGATGCACATTTTTAAGTCCATCTTCGGAAATGGAATGGTGTTCTCCACTTCATACATAATTTGATTCAATAACCTTCATTGTAATGGTTACAATAATACACAACATGGTTAACGGTCATGGTCATGGTTAAAAAAAAACAACAACTCTATCTTGTTGAATGCTGTTGGGAAAAGTGAAATGAACTGTAGACTCTCTTGTTCTCTAGTTTTGTCAACACATCCATCCACCCTGACCCCTTTGTGACCAGTAAGACAACTTGATCTGGCCCACCACACTATTCATAAATTCAGAAACTAGTGGGGGAAAATCCTAATAGCAGCAATTAGATTTATTTTTGCGGTAAAAGAAAAAAAACATAAATGAGTAAACTGAGATGTCCTTCAGGGTGGTCCCTTCAGGCTGTATGCCTGTCAGCGCACAGTCAGGGTGAATAAATTACACATAAACAAATCCGGAAAGTCGCACTTCCCAAGATAAATGGACAAACTATTATATTAGTCTTTTTGGTGAAGTAAAAGACTCGGTGAAGTCAGTGTTCGCAGTTTGCAGGGTTCACTCGCAGTGATGAGAACTCTCCAGCATCATTGGAGCTGGACACATGCAACTAAACTGGATGAGTTACGAAGACAGATGTGTAATAAATGACTTTGTGAGCCCAACTAGCAGCTTTTACAGAACTTAATTCCAACAGACATCATGTTATCCAGGCACGTTTTGTGATTGGTGAGCTGGAACATTCAGAAGAATTTATGAAGAAGCCTTGTTGCCGCTGTGGAGCTGCGAGAACTGGACCAAGCAAAATTCAACTTTGCATAGCGGATTACTGATACAGCCCAAGATTTAAAAAACACCCCAAAAAAAATGGCAATTTTTCTCTCTGCCCTGTGATTAAACAACAGACATAACACAAAAACCGACCAACTCATCATAAATAGATGGGAAGAGGCGTCGGCAGCCATCACATTATGGGCCGTGAAGTAGTCATAAAAACTGAAATGGCGCTTGATAGTAAAAAGGGTTCCCACTCCTGCAATATAACACCGTCACCTGACTTCATTGTTTGAAGTCATAATTACTTCAACCCCTAGAGGGCTTTGTCAATTATTTTCCACGTCGTTTTGCCGTATTTGCTGTAAAGTCTGTCGTTGTTCTCACAGTAAATTGTAAGCATGGGTCATAATAAACAGCTTGCACGAAGCATCCATGCTTTGTTTTTTCCAGACTGGGGGGCTGGCTTGACATTTAACAAGCTTATTGGCTCGTCACTGATGAGACAATAGTTCACCCAGTTTATAAAAAAAATAACATATTAGTATTGTCAGGTCTGTCTACAATCAATCCTCTTTTGTTGAGGAGTCCACACTTCAATAGGGAAGGTTGTATCGAGTGGATGGTGTAACACAATAAGTCATAATATCATTGTCGATTGTTGACAAGAGGTCACCACGACAATTTACTGTTGCATAGTGGTGCGGTAATGCAAATCAAAATTGAACACGAGTCGAGATGGTGTCACTGATCACAAAGATTTCATGAAGAGGAATTCAGGCATCATGAACTTTTTAAATGCTGTGTTTGCTGCTTTATTTCTTAATTTTCTACCTCTGGCATGACTACTGGCTCCTGCTGAACTTTTCTCCCAGAAACCAAAGGAGGATAACCCACGGGCTGTCGAGTGTATTTGTGTACAGCATGTAAGGTGCAGCTACTTAGAACAGACTCGCGCTCATAACTGCATACATCTGTTTGTGGTTTGCTATGCTGACAAATGCTTGCTGGCTTTGGTTTACAGGAGGCCAGGAAGGTTTTGTTTTTTTAACCGAGTGTAAGGGTGGTCACATATTATGTTGACTGCTTACTGTCAGCAGGGGCTGTTGTGGGCTGCTACTTCATTTCCAGTGTCAACCTCATATTTCTCCCTGCTGCTGCTGTCAGTGGATGATTTTGAGAGGTTGCAGTGTAATGACACTATTTAAACTGAGCCTGTCTGCTCCGTCTTTTTCTTTCTTATGCCATGGCTCAATTATCCGACAAAATAAGTGTCATAATGTGCTTCCAAGTAATCAATTTGACTCTGAGCCAACTCCAGTGTATTGTATTCTTAATGGTCAGCAATTTTATTTGTTGAGGGCTTTGTCACTTTAACCACCTTTCTCTCGCCAACCCAGTGCCCTATGTAATATTCGCAGCATAGGTCTGTTTAAAAAAAAGGTGTAGTTGCTGATGGATGCATATTGTGTTCAGAAATGCAGGATTTTACTTTTGAAGAAAGTATTTATCTACCAGCACCATCATTGTTGTAGAGTAAAGTCACCAACAGGACTTTTAAAATGGGAAACTTACATTAACTGGGCCCTTTCTTGTTGTCGCAATTCAAAACAGTGCTAGACCATACGATGGGAACAGTTTGGGACAGGAATAACTACAGCCCAAACTGGAGCACACTGGCACATAGGTTCAAAACGAGTGAGAAGGATTTATCTGGCAGAGTAGTGAAGGAGAGGGACCAGGGCCCAGTTGTTCAAAGTTTATCAAACTGGATTTTGGATAATGGATTCAATCGAATCTTGAAAATGGGTTGTTCAAAACTAGAAAATGGATTATGGATTTGGATTAGATCACGGAATTCAATCTTGGTTTTAATCCGGATCAGACCTTCAGTTTGCGTTGTTCAAAACTTTTTGGAAGGATTGGGATAACTTTGATCCACAAAATCAGGATTATTCTGATCCCAGCAGAAGGGTGGAAACAGACTGGATTTCAGGAACAAAATGCTATGTACCTTTGAAATTGGTCAAATAAACATTTAAGTCATGTAGTATAGTTACATTTATTCATATATTGAACCTGAATAATAACCATGACAGTGAAAAAGTAGATTAATTAGAAATGTGGCTTTCGGTACAGTAAAGTTACACAAAAGGATTTCCTTCCCCTGAAAAGATCCTCCAAATATCAAACAAAATGTATTCAATTCAAACTTTCATTTATCACTTTGTATTAATCACACAACTAAAAAATAGTTTCTAACAATTGCATCCCTTATTGCATGTCCAGTCAGTCCCTCATTCTGAGAAAAAGCAGCTGGTTTGTCTGAGTCTTCAACAGCTTTTTATTTATTTGTTGTGGTTCAGATGAGAGATCTGACAATTTAGAAATACATAGTTTTCAGATTTTTTTAAATAAAAAAACTTTGAGTGACTCCACTGGCTTTTCTACCTGTTGTTGTCTACATACCTAGCAGCCTTCTGTGTGAATTGCAGTTCCGTTGAGATCACTGGTAATGCAGAATTTGGCAATCCTGAAAAGTTTGTATCTGGATCAGGGTTATCCAATCCAATGTTGCTTTGAAAAACTGGGACGAAAGTCATCTGGATTACGTGATCGGGATAGCAAAAGATAGGATGGATCATTTAAATCCAGATCAAGTTGTTTGAGCAACTGGGCCCAGGCTCTTATAGCAGGGTTGAGGAGAGGGTCACTCAGTTTCAGGTGTGCCTCGTCTGCTGCCCTGGAGAAGAAAACAGCCAACGCCCCCTGACAACACACTGCAGGGAGGAAGCAGGAAAAAGGAGGGGGGAAGAACAAACAGAACACAAGCAAATCGCAAAACAAGGGCTGTGTCCGAAATCACCCCCTAACTACTATATAGTGCCTTCGCCATTTTGTAGTGGTGTCCGAATTCTTAGTGAAATTTCATATACCCTATATAGTGCCCTGATTGTATCCCAGAATGCATCGTGAAAAGTAGTGGACATCCGATGGTCACTAACCGAGCACTATATACCATGATGCATTGCGCTCGATGAACGGCAGCAGCAACACGTCTCAGCCTTCTCTCTCTTCTTGATTAATGATGAGAATGGACACGGATATGAATATGAAATATTTTTAATGTAATGGGATTGTCCACCGGCCGGCGGCGTTGTAGTGACGTCATAATCCTGTGACAAAAACGTAATCACCATCGCGACTCAAGTAGTGTCCGAAATCGTAGCTGGTGAGTGCACTATATAGCCCACTACAACGAATCCCCTATATAGTGAGAAGGGGGTAGTGAATGAGTGGGTGATTCCGGACACAGCCAAGAATCGTCACACATGGGTTGGTTCCATAAGAACATGTTCCCTGTTTATTAGTTAACAGGAAATCCCGCATAGGTTTTAGCCAACTGAAAAAAAAAAGACAAACACTGGGATGACTGACTGTCGCCCGCTTGTTGCATCCAAACAAGAGTCGAGAGTCCTTGTTCTAACCCATCACAGAACAGACTTGTCAGGCCTTGTCGCTAACCCCCACCCACCATAAATGCTCTTTATCCCCTTGACACCACAGAGATCTCCCCCAGAATTCCTCGGACATGCTCCCAGTGTTTACTAAACAGGAGACAGAGATGCCTGTCGGCTGAGAAATCTGATGCCTAATATGGTGCTGCAGATATGGATGTAGTGTGAGGCAGGGGAAACCAACAGCAAATATGCATGGCGAGGGTGTGTGTGTGTGTGTATGTGTGTGTGTTTGTGTGTGTGTGTGTGTGCGTGCATGTGTATGCGTGGTCTCAAGGGCTTATGGTTAATGTCCAGTAAGAAAAGAAGTACACAACAGTTCAGTCCTGACTTAACAGAGGGGTACAGCATGTGAAATGGAAGATATGAATTACATGTAAAACATATCTTGGCCCAATTGTAAATACTTACTCCAGCATGGGCAGTGCATTTCATCGGACTCATGCTGCCAAGTTACCAGCCAAATGGACTAACACTATTTTTCTAAAGAGAGCCAACTGCGGGGTTTTTTAATGCGAGACCAGTGTTTTGAATAGGATTGTTCAAAGAAAATCAAATGAAAGTGGTCAAATGTAACATGCATTACTAACCACATTGCAGATGAACCAAAAAGGTCAAAAAACCTGAAGACGACAGGGTGCACGTGGTACTGTGGTCAAAGAAGTTCAAATGCAACCAAGGAACATGAAAGACTTGTTATCAAAACCACGTAACATCTCAGACGTTTATAGCTTCATATCCTCGACAAGGCTTGTTGAGTAGAGACAGATACTGTCGACTTGAATCTGTACAGTTAATCCCGCTATCCAAACACTCATCCACAGGCTGCTGTAGTTCTTCACCTCCATGGAGGTCACATGAAGGCTTGGATATATTGTATATACAGTAACATTTCCTTAATATTACACACACACACACACACACACACACACACACACACACACACACACACACATTCTCTCTCTCTCTCTCTCTCTCTCATCACCCATTTCAGAATTAACCAAAAATGATGCAGTGTGTGTTGGCTGTGATAATAAGATCATTCATGCATTAACACAGTGAAGGATAAAGGAGCCAGTTAATATCGTCAGAGAAGTGATGAAGAAGAGGAGTGATGGAGAAGGGCATTGCAGAGTGTGGCGTGCGTGTGTGTGTGTGTGTGTGTGTGTGTGTGTGTGTGTGTGCGTGCATGCGCATGTGTGTGCCAAACTGTAAAGCAAATCAGTCTTCCTCAAACTCCGCAGCTCAGGCTTTTTACTTTTAATAAGTTTGATTATTAAATGACCAGTCAGCACTAGTACAAGCACACAAGCACAAGTAAGTGAACAACTCTTCTTAGATTGACTTTGGATTCGCGACACTTGTTGTTGCCATGTAACTCTATGATGCAATTAAATCCCTGCATTGATGCCAGGGGAGTTTTTAGCATGGAAAGTCATCTCTGCATCTTTAGAAAATGCCTCATTAAATAATCAAGTTATTATTGACTGTGGAAGAAAGAATGTTAAAGGATGACAAGAAACTGTTAACTCGTTTTTTATTTATTTATTGATCATCTCTTCAATGTGAACTCCAATACAAATTCATGGTGCAAACGTTTAGTAAAGGCTTCCATAAACTTTACACTCTAAAAAACAAAAAATCTTCAAATTGAATTATGTGTGTATCAGTTTGTTGACTTGGCTGCTCTGTTTTACCCATCCCCTAAACTCCTCTAGAAGTTTTGACTGTGTGCAGTGGTGTGACCATGACTCCGACAGAAGCACGGCCAAAGTTCCTTAAAAGGGCAATGACTTGGTCTCCTTCTTTTTATTTTTTAAGTTACTTCTCTTAAGTGAAAAATAGGTCCAAGAGGCATTATGTTCCCTTGGGATTCATGATTTGAACTCAACTTTAAAAAAAACTTTTATGTTTTTAATTTTTCTTTCCTTCCTGCTGATGCCGTGTTCCGTTATCACCATATACTATATATAAAATAGACGTAGTCCATTGGGAAGTCTGTGTTGCCTGAAACCTGAATTCTCTTGAATGGCCAACAGAGGGCGACTCCACTGGTTGCATAAATAAGTTTGTTTTAACAGAAGTTTATGAGAAAATGACTCTACTTCTCGATTGATTCATAACATCAGTAGACATTTTCCTGAGGAGTTAATGGTCTCAATCGCTAGTTGCAAGTCTTCGTCAATACAGCATGATGTTTATTTTGTAAATTGTGAATACCGCATCATTGACAGTTGGTACCATCCAATAGGTGCAGGTCAAAGGTGGAGGTGGACGTGCAGTGGACGAGCTCTCAGTCAGGCCCGCTCCTCCAAATAAGGTCACTTGCCCTTTCAAAAAACCAAGATGGCGCTGGTCAATACACGAAGCTCGAGGCTTCAAAACAGCGGTTCACAAACCAATGGTTGACATCACGGTGGGTGGCCACATGGTTATCACTGTATTTTTGTCATTGTATAAAAGTCTGCTGAGCAGGTGCAACAGTGGCCTCTGTGGTCATAAGTGATAATTACAGGAAGCTTAAAATCTGCTGGGCTGGAACGGGCTGGAAAGGATAAAGGAATGGAGTGGAAAAGAAAAGGAAAAATGTCTTCAAGTGAGGTACAGAGACTGAAAGCAAAAAAACGAGCTAACTTGGCTGTGACAGCAACGGGCAGTCGGTGAGTTAGCCAGCAGGAGAATGTTTCTCCATCAGCAGGATAAATGTGGATACTACAAGTGGGAACATCATGTAATATAGTTAGTGTTAGATATTCATTCTTCTATTTCCATGGATCTCACTAGAAAAAATAAATAATACAGGATTTCACAGTCAAAAAGGATAATGTGCTGCATTATTGTATTTTGTTTGAAAATCTAACATTTGTTTTTTTATATGGAAGAATTGTTTTTTTTTGTAAAAGTTTGACATTTTTGCTTAAACAAATTGAGTGATTATGAATAAATATTAACGATGTGGAGCAGATTTCATAGACCAATTTCCTCTTTATGAAAAAACTACTGTCAACTTTCAACCAGTTACACTGGCTAATCCATTCTATTCGGTTGAACTCAAGACGTGCCTCTGTTTTCAAGTGAATTAAATAAAATAAAAAAACAGTATTACAGTATTAGTAGTACACAGGCTTTAATACTTTCTCTGCTTTAGTTATTATTTGCCAATGTAGTCAGAGTCTTTGCAATTTTTTGTCATAATAGCTTGTCGCATTGTTTGTACTAAAGAGAAACCAGACGAAAGCAAGTTCTGTTTTACTCTAATGAGATGTATAACTATTTTTGGCCTCACATGCTTCCTGCTTGCATAAAGCTCATTTGGTTTCCGAGTAGTACTGTTTTTTTAAAACAAATATCTCAATCTGACAATGTTTCAAACGATAGGGCACAGACAGTCCCCTTGTTCTCTGAGGCATTCAAATATATTATACATTTACTTGCTGCTATTAACTGAAGGATATAACCCTCTTTATTGTTTAATTCCACAGGTGTTTTCAACCTTTTCCCTAAATGCCAGGTAAATAAGAAAATAAAAATGTCACTTCATGCTCTAAGGGTTGCATAGATTATTCATTGGTGGAGTTTTGGAATAATGAGATAGTTTAAACTTGCGTTTTTTTGCTTCTGTTGTTGATGAGCTTCTCTAGTTCCACACAAGTATTCAGTAAGAGTGCAAACCATAAACCTGTTAGGCAAAAGTCTCCAAACAACATTAGACAGTAACTGTGTGAATGCTCACAAAGGAGGAATAATTCAGTGCTTGTTTTGGCTCAGTTGGACTGTTGAACCTGCAGGAAGAATCCCTTCGTCATTAACATGCAGATCATGTATGCAAACATTCCTTCCTTTGGCTCATTGGGTTATGAAAATCCAATCTGCAGCAGTCTCTCCGCTTTTCCCTCGCCTGCACTCCTCACACTCTTACTCGCTTGTTTTTTTCTCCGCCATTTTCATTTGTGACATACCATGTTGCACTAGTTAATATCTCATAACTGTAATTTAAGAAATGTCATTTAGGCACGCTGTTCTCTCCAAAAGTGTGGTTACATTCAAGCAGCACCACATGTACCGACTAGATAGACCGCTAGAAATTACCGTCTGTATTTTAAACCCATCCTGTCAGGAAATTGTTTAAATATTTGAATAATAACTCAAACATCCTTCTTAACTCACAGTGGCATACAAGGAGCTTTCTGCAGAACTGGTGTTAATGTGAACCCAAGAACGAAACATGACTGTCCACTTACCCTGATGCTCAGCCTGGACTGCTGCTGTTACTCAGCAGATGACAGACATCTTCTCCACTTTGCTCCCCTCCCCGTCTCTCACCTGTTGAAAGAGGATGCAAAGCGGGCTGCAGCAAGACATTGTCTTTTGCTGCCCACTTCTGGCTCGAAGGAGGAACAACACCACACGATGGCCTCAACTACGAAGCACAAAATCAACGTGATGGCTCTCTCTTGTGTTACTTTGCAGACATTGCCAAACTAGCCATGCACGCTCTGTCAAAAAGCTCATGCAAAGTATCATGGCTCTACTAACTGTTCGTCAGTAACCTCACATGCACAGTTGAGATAAGTTAAATTCAAGTCTATATTCAGCAAATGGTGACTTCTGTCTGCATAATTAGTAAATTACTTCATTACACTTTCTGTACATGACAGTGATTTCAGATGAGAAGGGTTAAAATACAGACATAGCAATACCATTTACTCTAAATTATTTTAAGTTATGATTTAGGGATTGTGGTCTTACCAGCTACAGAAGAAATTTGACGTCACCTACATCAAAATCCTCCAGTTCAAACAGAAACAAAAGACTTGTAAAATAAAGAAAACAGACTCACCGTTCTCATATCTATTCTCTGAAATGAGGGTGATCATGTCAACTGCAGTCACCTCAGATCGTATCTTCTTTTTGCTACAGAAGTTCCACCGACGCCCTAGACGAGACTTTTGATCGGCGCCCCCGACCCCATTATTTGTCCAACACTAATCGCCACTTGCAACGCAAGAAATCAAACATTGTACAACATACATAATAAAAATATTAATGATGTATTCATTACGAAGAAAGCAACTTTTGACAACTGTTAAGAGTATTTCATCCTTTTTTGACTCATTTTGCAGCTGCAACTCGAAGGCAGACCTAGACAGTCTTGGATGGTGCGTAATAACGTGCATGCATTGGTTACTTGCATGACATCAGGGTAGCAGACAGTGTTCATCATGTTGTCAACTTGTGACTGACAGTTCAGGGTGTTCAGGGCTGAGCTAGAATTTGGACCCAAAATACAGACAGCCAGACTCTATGAAAGTTTTAACATATTTCATAGTTTTTTAAGCAATATAGGGTGAGGATTGGGGGTTGCGACTTTGAGCAGTGACGTAGACAAGCAGGAACAAAGTCATCGAAGAAACTGTCCGAGTGTTTAATCACGGTCGGAACAAAACAATCTGGCGACGCCTCACAGCTTTAATTGAGGAGATAGTGAGCTCGATCAGGGACCGGTGTGCAGCCCATGGGAACTCAGGAAGACCACGGCCACTGACAGACAGAGAACTTATCGACAGAATAGGAGCAGCCAAGTCAGAGCCGTGACATGAACTTTATGTTTGCGTGGATGACTGCGCCATTAGCATTTCCCTATACAGCCTATGCCTAGGGCCGGCTCACCGCTGCAATTTAAATCAAATAAGGAGACACTTCATCTTCACGCATGACAAGACAAAGTTGATCAAAATGTAGCATTGGTGTGGGCTTGGAGGGCCATGTGCCTTGTAACTGCAGTGCCCGATCATCAGTAACACATATTTCCTGTGAAGTGCAATGTTTCTTTAGTACTTTAAATTTTGGAAGTTGACTTATTTCTTAAGTCAAACCCACTTACACAGCCTGCTGCCATAAACACCGGCTCACACACACGTGTATAAATACACAGAAGAATATGGTCCCCCAACAAATACACCATTTTCTCCTGTTTTAGTAACATCTGCCTGGTTCCCTATTAAATCCAATCATACTTTTTTCTAATAAATAAATATATATATGTATATTTTAGTGAACAAAACACAAAATAAACACTCAGCAAATAAAATTACATTCTTTATGTTCAAGTCATATCTTCCAGAGATACAAAAACAATGAGAAATCATATATTACAAGCACAGTACACTGTATCATCCACAGTGTATCTTATACAAAAGGCACATGCTTTGAATTAACTAAATCTCTGACAATCTTACAATATTGACATCATCTGTCCTATAATAAGTGCCGTGTGGCTGGAACGTTGCAGTCATTTTGCTGGTCAGCAGACATGTGGCCAGACAAGGGAAATGTCAGTGAAGAGCAGAAAAGTGCCACTAGATGTAGACGTCCAAGTCCATGTGTTCACTCTGCGTGTCTCCAGTCTCCGATTTATCCGTGTCTGTGCAGTCGCAAGAGTTGTCCACATTTACGGTCTCGTCTGGATTCATGCTAACATTCTCTGTATGGTCAGAATCAGGTGGACGTGCGTCTCTTTGAATGGGATCTGCATTAGCATCTGTTCTTTTAGTGGGGGTGTTTTGTTCATCCTGAGTGTCTATGTCTGTAGCGTCTGCGTGTCCTGGGATGTCATTGGTCGGAGAAACAGGTCTTCGACTGGGCACGCCGGCGTCAGTATCAACGTCTGGATCATTCTCGCCTGTTGGATCCTGGTAAGTTTGTAGTGTGTCAGCGGAGCTGCTGGAGTCTGAGATCTGGTCCTTCGCTGTATCAAAGGACTCAGTGAATGTACTGTCACTGCACGACTGACTGGCGACGGTGTCTGTCTCAGGACCATCCACATGAGGAATGTTCTCCTCTGCACCCGTAATGTCCACATGCCTCACACATGTTCCTGCGGCTAAGTCAACATCATACTTTTCATCTGTAGGTATAGAGTCAAAGATGTGTTTTCTCTTCATCAAGCTCTCTGTGTGTCCCAGATCAACTTCCATGAGCTGTTCCTGTTGGTCAGGCCGCGCTTCTGCACGGTCCGTGTTCTCCTCTCCAGCCGCAGTGGCTTCCGCTCCAGCCAGAACTCTCTTCAGACCCTGAGCTCTGTCTCTGTAAACTTGGCACAGCTGAGTGTCGGGCATGTGGTTGCCGTGGATCTCTGCCAGCTTCATGTACACCACATACAGAGCCTCAGGCTGAGCTTGGTCCTCCAGGGCCGCTGCCAGAGCCAAGTGGAAGTAGCCCACTGCATCAAACGGATCCTGGACAAAGTGCACAGTGCAGAGTTGGTCATGGCTGGATTTTGATCACCACCAGTTCTGTTTAGACAACACCAGATAAAGGTACAAAATGCAAAATGTGTCCCTGCCGAGATCTGAAGCCTTTTATCAGGACAAGTAAAAATAAATGTGACCTAAAATTTAATTTGCCACATTATTCTTCTTCATGCCAAACACAGTAAAATGCATTAGTTCATCCAAGAAAAGTACCATTACCATTGTGTAAACTACATTTTTTTGATCATATAATTTAAATGTATTCACTTTCAGTCACATACAGTATAACTGAAAAGTTCAACTTTGAAGCTTGTGTTTCACATCCGATCATATTTCCAAAATGTGACTCTGTTTTACTCGTGTCCTGTACCTTCAGTTTGTGTAGGGTGAGATTTCCCAGTCTGCAGTAGACCTTGGTGAAGTAGCCAGCCTCCGTACGGTGCTGCAGGACTGGGGGGCAGAGGGACAGGGACTTCAGGTAGTAGTTTTCTGCCAACTCATACTGCTGCAGGCTGTAGTAAACTGTGGCCAGCCGGTGGTAGGCTGCTCTCTCGTTCACACGCACAGCTGAGGAGAAACAACAACGGTGTCTGCTCACAGCGTAGGTCTATATATCATCGACAACGATGGTTATAGCTTCACATCTTCATGAACAGTTAACCAATAATCATAAGGTGCCGATTCTTTTTTAGGCCACCCTCCTACTCTGTACCTGTTTTAATGGCGACCTGGACGGCCAGTGTGGCATACTGCAGAGCCTCCTCCTGCTCTCCCTGGTTCATCAACAGCTCTGTCAGTTTACTCAACAAACGAAACTCCGAGTGGATGTCCTTGATGCTGCGTGCAAAGGGCAGACTGCCATCCTGAATAATATAAGAGTTATTTGTTCAATTAGATCGAGAAGTGATCCAGAAGTGTCGAGAAGCATTTGACCATGAAGGTTACAGATTAATCAAATGTATTTTATGTTGCATCCTCTTACCCTGAAGAAAGGCAATGAAGACATCCGATTTCTGTGGCCTTTAAAGTAGACGTCTCCTGCCTCCTCGTAGATGCTCATGGCAAAGTGAGGGTCATTCATCCTCAGGGCCGTCTTCACTGCTGCCTGCCAATCAGATAATGTCAATCAGCACTGATTGTATGTAAAATAATTAGTGTTTGTCATGGCTGCTCAGGAACACAGATCAGGGGTGTAGCACCAAATTCTGGGCCCTATTCATGAGCAGTCGCTGTGGGCCCCTCCACTATTTTTTGTAAAACATTCATTCAGTCTCTCAACCAATGTATTCAGCCAATTTTTAATTCATGTTTTGACATACTACCTAAAAAACTTAGACCCAAACAAAACATGACAAATGCCATACAAGCCCTTGCACACTGATGCACAAATCTCAATGCAACTTACATCCCAATGCGACACGTCATGCATCCAAATATATATATTGTTTGCATCGCAAATAATTGTAATTCTTTTTTCTACTTGTTTGCATCTATTCCAGTAAATATACATATATATATATGTATATATATATATATATATATATATATTATAGAAAATATGACAAGCAAATTCTGCTAAGGAGCCCTCCTACTTGTCTGAGACATCAAACGACCTATCACAGCTTTCAGAGCTGTTAGTTTGTGAAAAAGACCTTAGCAAATCCCTTAGCATACTTATCAGTGAGCATTTTGCTTCAATATGCATATTTCAAGGTTTGCATTTTCACTAGCTCACTTATTTTAGAATTTATTGACTTCAGAACCACCTAAAGGATTGCTTGTGTTTGGTGAATGCTAGTTGAAAAATGCTCCCCTCCCTCATGGTACCACTCCGCCCTACTCTGTCATACATACCTGCAGGTACATATCAGCCAGCTCGTCCTCCTGGATGAGGTAATATATGCGTCCCACTTGTAACCAGGTCTCTGACTCTTCCTCTCTCCTGCCCAAATCAATAGATATCCTCAGGCTCTGCTTGGTGTAGTCGAGGGACTTACGCGATGATCTGCAACACACAAAACAATTTTTTTATTTTTTTAAATTAAAGCATGAAAGAAAAATTAGAGGATGAGAGTGAGAGAGAAGGAGAGAAAACTCACCTCTCGGTGTTGAGTGAGAGGTAGAGGCTGCTGAGGATTTCCAGGTACTCTCCCTCCAGTCTCTTGTCCTTCAGCTCTCTGGATACTGACACACAGTGCTCAAAGTAGACGATGCTCTGACCGTACAGCAGCATGTCAGCGTACAGCCGACTCAGCACCTTGGCCACCACCATCTGACCTATGAGAAATACAGCTTGAGTCTTAAACTTTGCTCCTGAGAAATGATATCTTACCACAGGTATGTCGGTATCAGCGTGCAATTGATATCAGTCGATAATGAACAAATAGGAGCAGTGTATTTGTCTATATATAATAAGCAAATATAATAAACAAGTAATCATAAAAATACATTCATTAACATAGACTGTAGAAAAAAAAAGGATGTAGTCAACAGGTCCGGGAAGGGGAACCAATCCAGAAGTGGCTAAAGACTGTATAACCTCTGGAATGACCAGCAGAGGGCGACGCCACTGGTTGCAACAATATGTAAGGGTGACAGATTATTTTTGTCTGGCTCATTTCAAATTTTTCCTTAGGTGTACAGTACTTACTGTGCATATTCCTGGCATGTAGTGCAATTAGCAGTCCCATTTCGTAACACGCCCTGATGTCCTGACTCCTCCCCCTGTCTTTGTAGCTCCGCCCCATCCAAAGGTAGGTCTGAACATGCTCCTCATCTGTGGGGCTTTCCCAAAGCTCAAGAAAAAGGTGCAGTGACCTGGTGATACAATTACCATCAGAGTAAATTAGCATTTGTACCCTCTGTCTACATTTCCTTGGAGCGTCTCTATTGCACAACTCGGAAAATCAACAGCAAGACAGTTATCTGACCTGACAAGGAAGCGTTCTGCTACCCAAGATGCCCCTGCATCCAGCGCCAGGCAGCCCAGGTTGGACAGGGCCAAGGCCTGGTTCCTCTGATTACCATTCTCCTTGGAGATCACCAAAGCTGAGTGGAGGTGCCAGCCTGCCTCCCGGACTCGACCCTGTCGCCTTAAACACAATGCCAAGAGGTTGTGAATCACTCCTCGCTGCGTGGGACTGTCTGTGCCCTGGAGACAAATTCACACAAAGAGACACATGATAATTATATAAAGGAACATATAGAGCCCAAGTGTCTACAAATGTCTATGTGCATTTGCTGTACCTGAAGTGATGTGAGCAGTGGATGTAGGACGCTCTGGGCCCTCTCAGCTTGTCCCGACAACACCAGCAGCCACCCTAGCAGGACAGAGGCTTCAAAGCCCTCCTCCTCATTGATGTGGCCACCCATCTCCACAGCTTGTTGAGCACAGCGCACAGCTTTGTCTAGAGCATTATACTGCTGGTAGACCGAGGCCAGGCCCAAACACAGGTCCCTTTGGGTCTTCATGTCTTCCCCCTGCTCAGCAAGAGCCAAGGCCTGCTGAAGGAAAACCACAATCTGGGCAGGGAGCAAGGAGGTTCCTTCCTTCCAGCACGGGTTCAGGCGAACAGAATTCCTGATAAACAATTCAATCCTCTGGAAGGCATCAGGGAGGGAGTGGTCTTGTCTTGAGTCCAAGCTCAGAGAGGCCAGGGCTAAGTAAGGCATGTATTTACGATGATAGAGCCAGCTCAAGAGCCAATTGAGGTCCAGAGGAACTATGGGCTGCCCCTCGGCAGCAGAGAGAGTTACTGAGAGAAACTGGAGTCTCTCCACAAAGGGAAGAGCTTCATCGGTCTTCTTGAGAAGCAGGAAGAGGCTGGAGATGAGGTAGCATACGCGAGCCTCCAGGTTTTTGTCCCCTATCACCACCGATCTCCTCAGGAGCAGCTTCAGCAGCTCGACCTCGTCCGTGGAGGTGAAGGTGTGGCTGGGGAGACAAAGGAGCAGGGCGCTGGCCTTCTCCAGAGTCTGGGGCAGCTTGTCCGTCATACGCTGCTTCAGGTAGACGGCGGTGAGGTTTGTCAAGAGAGCGACGAGGAGCGGGGTGTCAGAGAAACTGTCCACGCAAACGCTCAGAGCCTCCTCATAGTACACCCTTGCCTTGGGAAAAGAGGAAACACATGTAGGGTCTGTGAAAACAATGCATGAAAGGCTTAAGATTCATATTCTTTTGACTCACTTGTCCCTTCAACGAAAAGTAACCAACAGCAGATGATCAAATACAGAAATAAAGCATATTGATATCAAACACCACTCACATATTAATTCTACAAATTGAGTTCAAACCTGTGATAGCTTTAGCTTCTTAGCACAGAGCCTTCCCAAGAGAAAGCATGCTCGTCGATGTGCCCAGTTCAGGCCCATCCTCTTCGCGCACTCCCTGACACTCTCGAGGTGACCCGAGAGTTCATCCTCTGTCTTACCACTGAAGGTCACCCACAGGAAGGAATACCGCAGGTCGTACAGAGGCAGGAAGTCCTCCTGGGAAAAAATAACAAACAAAATATTTTAAAGTTAAGTAAAAAATAGAGTTAATGGGATTGACTGGAGTCCCACAGGTGCGTCCTTACACATATAATAAAGATTGGACTAGAAATTAGTTTTTGAACAAAGTGAAAATGGTGGCTAATTTAATGGATGAAACCAATGAAGATATTTGAAAAAAACATCAGAAATGTGATATTAAATGGAAAAGACTTGAAGCCTTTTTTGAAGATGTGAAGTACACTCTTGATTCTTGCACTTTTTGGATAATATCATCATGGTTGAATACAATTATTGTAAGTCGCTTTGGACAAAAGCGCCTGCTAAATTCATGTAATGTAATATTATGTAGATCGATGTCTGATGGTGTTGCTAGAACGGTTAAAAGAAGTGTGCTTATGCTGGAATAGGATTTTTGTTTGTCTCTTTGCACTGTATAATTGACTCAGACATTACAGGAAATGATTTTAGTTATCAGAAAATGACAGAAATAGAAAATGCTTTCTGATAAATGAAAAAAGGTTCAAGAGTTAAGTGCCAAGAGGATTATGAGTGAGCTGAAAATAAGATTGAAGGTGGTGCTGGAATAAATAACTTTGAGCAAAACAGGAAAGATTTGAATATGCTGATTTTCCTAATCTATCAACCATCTGAATTATGAAATCTTGAAGAAAAAAGAAAGTCTTCTGTTCAATCTGCCTGTTTGGCTTTGACTGAGCGGTTGACCTGAGACTCTGACCTGGAAGTGTTCATGGTTGAGCAGGGTCAGTGTGGGGTCACTGAGCTCTGACTCCTCCCCCTCCCAGCTGTTCTCCTCGGAGAAGAGCGATGGACCGTTCTGTAACTCGTCCAGCTCTCTGAAAGTGTCGTCCAGGGCAAAGGACATGTGCTCCCCGTCGCGGGGTAGGGGATTTTGGGAGGGATAGATGGACAGGCGGGGAGAGGAGTGAGAGACGGAGGCGCGTGGGGAGGATTGGTATGGGGGTGTCCCACCACTTCTCTCTGACATGACACTCTGACGTGTGCTCAAAGGAACCTTGTGATCTGTGAGAAGAAGAGAGACAAAGTGGTTAAGTATATCAGCGCAGAGCAAAGAAGCCAATTGAGGCTTATTTTTTAAAAAAAACAGCTGATTTCCACTACGAATTGTGAAGCATTACCATGTTTTGGCTGATTCCTGATGTACATGAAGTCGGTCTCATCCAGTCTGTCTGGAAACACGCAAGGTAAATCAATTTAAGCGTCAGTTTTCCATTTGGGAGTAGAGATGGAAACACTGTCCTGTTTCATTTTACTCCCAGAATAAATGCAACATTACCACGATTTACAAAACAAATATGAGCTGCACATCGAATCAAACATGACCCGTGATTCAGTTATGGTTCTGGCACAAATCCTTCCTTGAAAAAAGCATGACCTTACCTAGCCTGTACACAGAGCTGATGTCAGAGGAGAAGAGTCTTTCCAGCAGACTGCTGTCACTTGGCTCAGAGCTGCACGGGTTTGCCTGGGCCAGGCTGACCCTCTCCTCCGCAGTCAGGAAGACCAATTGTCCATCTCTGTGCAGGAGAAACAAAGGCAGCATTATCATCTCAGCTGTCGCCCCAGCCTCCTCACCCGATCCAGACTGCAGATACACTAAATGGGATTTCATTAAAGATTAGTGGAAGATGATAACCAAGAGGTAACTAATGTTGATTCGATCAGGATAAAGTTCTTTAAAGTTTAAATGACGCACAACATCATCAGACCAGTAAGTTCAAGCCACGTCATGTATTGTGTAACTGGAAAAAAAAGAAAAGATTTCTTACAGGGGCATAGTGTCCAGAGGTTTGACGTGGGCCTTTTGTATAAAACCAGTGCGTCCCGTGGATGTGTGTGTTCCTATGAACATGCCCAGGCCTCGGACTAGCAGACCCTGGATCTCGACAATGTCCCCTTGGCTCAGCTGAAGCTCCTCCGGCTCCACTGGACAGTGGTCGACCACTGCGACACAGGAACCTGTGACTGAGGTATTTGATGAGGGGAACAGGATTAGCACAAGCAAAATATATTAGCCTTTTGTGATCAACATGTAAGAGCATTATGTGATCGTGATTATGTGGATACGATACAATGTATTTACACTGTACCGTAGTACTACATGGATGTTTATATCCCAACAAGAAATTGAGAGGACATAAAAATTTAGGGGCTTATTACCTCAAAACAGCTGCCTGCTGTATCGGGAAATAGCTTTTAGCAGTATGCGTGAGGGTTAGGTGTTAAAGCCTAAACCTAAAACGTTAAAGCTGCAGGCTGTAAAACCGAAGCAAAGAGCTTAAAAAGGCCAAAATACTCTGTAGAGGGGATATGCAGAGTAGTGTGATAGTTACACCATCTGTGAGTTTGCTACTTTCCCATTACACATTTGATCTCAAATGTGTTGAAGAAAAATGTGAAAAACTAGTGTAGCATCCATTGCACTGCAGTGCCCGGTGTGTGAGTGAGGATATGGTATAAGAGAAAACTATACAGTACACTGAGTCTTGTTGATGAACACATGGTGCTACATATGTGTGCATATACTCTTACCAATTGGATGTTCAAATGGTTCCTTTTCTGTTGGCAAGCATCCAGGATAGCCTGGGTACTTCCTCAGGAACCACCTGACCAAATGGGAAGTACAGTTTATCAAATCTATAATTCTATTAATGCGTATAAATGTCCCCGTCCTTTAGTACAGCTCCGTTCATTCAGCCAATCGTTTTGACATGGGAACATATTAGTTTTACTGTTTCTAAGTCTAGGACTGTGTAACTGAAGTTGCTCATTTGAGGGACGCAGCGTGACTCACTGATAGAAGGGGTATGGCAGTGGCTGCATGGCATCGACTGGTACCATGCCGTGGTTTCCTGTGGAGAGCATGGTGCCCTCCCGCATGTTGTCCTGCCCTGTGTCCTTGACCATCAGCAGGTCATTCTTTTTGAATGGCAGCAGTTCTTCGTCATCTACATCCTGCTCACTTCTTGTGAATAGCGCCTTCGCAAAAAAGGATCCTGCGAGGAGATTTGCATTAACATGCATTAGTAGAGAGACACCGTCGGGTCAAACACACACACACACGCAAGCGAGCATGTATTAAACCAGACACCTCAGGTGTATTCAGTAAGTGGTTTTGTGTTGATAAAAGTCACAACACTTAAGTTAAAGATCAGCAAAACTGCTACTACTGCGCCCCCATTCAGTCACTTGCAAATGATGGATGTTTTATAACCCCGTAATGTAATTCCCATAACTATTTGCCAGCACTGCAGTGCCTATTATACGTTTCCATGGAGTGTTTGGCCTCGGGGAAATGCTGAGGAGAAATAAGTTATGTCTGTGTAGACCAGGCAGGAGGGAATCAATAAACATTCTTTAAGGCAAGTAGAATAATAGTTTTGCCTTAGCTGCTAATTATGTAGGAGTAAAATGGGAAAACCAGCTGAGCAGAGTCATCAAAAAAAAAAAGAAATCAAAGGATCACATTGCCTACTTGCAACTAGAAGTCTATAGCAGTGTAGAGATTGGCCATACACAGTAAGACATGGGCGGCTCTCTCAACTGACGATAAGCCGCTCAATGCTATGACATGTTCAATGTCACGTGCAGTCGTCAGCGGGTCTGTCTTAGTGTTAATTGGGATCGGTTGAAAATCCGTGATGGGTTCAAATGTCAGCTGCAGCTAGTTTCTGTTATATCCTGCACTGTCACTGTCGTCAATTGAATGCATTCTGAATGCATGAAAGAAAAAAGCGAAAATAATAAAAAATAATAAAAAAAAAATTGGATCGCATATTGAATGGCTGATTTCATTCGTCTCCAAAAGTCTTTACAAGGGTCTCAGTAATTTAACAGAGGACCCCTTTCACTCTCTCAGCCTCTGTGCTAATTGCTCAAATTAAGCTCACCAAGCTTCCATTAATTGACTGACACAGCATCACTGACCTTCCTGGACCAAAAGTCCTAGGTAGAGTGTGGCCAGATGTTCCTCATCCACGCTGACTTTAATCTCCAGGTCGCTGAGCAGCTCTGGGTCCAGCCAGAAGGACTGATCACACAGGAAGTTCTCCAAGCAGCGAGCCACATAGCCTGAGACAGTGCACACGCAGTTCAACATTTAATACCCATAACTTTACTCATGGTAATATCACTGCATCCCCGACAACAGAACCATGCTACACAATCTGATGATTAACACATTCAAAATTGAACAATAAATGCAGGAGTGGGGAAAGAAACTTGAAAAAAACCATTCAATATATTAATGACCATGTAAGCATTAATCAGAGTTAATGTTGAGAGTTGTTTTGATGATGTTCTTTTAGGGCCATTAAAGAAATAAAAGGGGGTGTGGTTTCTTACCCAATGCCAGGTAAGTTGAAAACTTCCAGATTTCCTCCACAGTCTTGAATGTGAGTACAAAGCTGTCTTTCTCGGCGTGGACAGACACCAGACGTGCAGACAAGTCCTGCAGGAACAGAGTCTCGTTTTTCATTTATTGAAGAGAAATCCGTCTCCATAAAGTGCACAATACACATTGGCTAGAGTGTGATATATCACATCGCACTATATTGCCTCTTAATGCACCTTATTCTAGATTATATCAGGAGTTAGTGTGACATTACACGGACATTGGTACAGTAATGTCTGTGTAATGTCTGCATTGTCAGCGCCAACGCTCACTCACTTTAAAGAGCTGGATCACGTCCTGGCTGTTGCTCTCCACCACTCGTAGTCGTGTGCGCAGTGCTTCCTGTAGGCTTCGGTCAGGAGCCACACTGGAGCGCCTCCGCCCAGTGAACAACAGCGAGATTTCTAAGTGAAAGACGAGAATTTGAAAGTTTAAGATCAAACAAATCCAATGCAAATAATGTCCCTAATAATAATAATAATAAACATTTGTAATGCTCATAATAAACATTTGTAATGCTCATAATAATTTTGTAGAAGTAGAAATAAGTTGCACTTTTTTCTATTTGGGATCATTCAGTTTAAGGAAATAAAATAGAAAACTGACAGACAAAACTTTCAAGAGAGCATGAGGATTTTCTTCGAGAGCCCATATTCCCGTTAGATGCTTTGTGAGCACAATGGTAGTCCCTGGAGGAATAACATAGCTATTAGGCTTCTAACTGGACTCTCAGTGTGTCCAATTAAATCCATTTGAGAGGAAGAACCTGGGGGAATGTGATGGATGGAGCTAAACTGCTGAGTGAGTAAAACATTAGTAGACAGGGAAATGTGCTTCATCATTATGCAAAAAAAATAATAATATATATATATATATATATATATATATATATATGCACGGGGAACACATCTGTGGATAAAGTAGAACTAGTTTAGACTGGTCAATGTGTATGCCACAGATCAGGCGATGGACTCTGGTGAAGGCCTCATTAAATGTACCTGAGGAGAATTTATCTCCCAGTGACACTGTACTTCTTCTAAAAAAGGCCTCTTTCTTCTTCCAGTAACTGTCAGGCTCCACCTCTCCTTCAACCGACTCCCCCAGTGGACCGCCCTCCTCCTCACCTCCACCTGACAGAGGACAAACAAAACACTGGATCAAGTTAGGATTGTCATCTTTGCCAATTCAGAGCATAGATTACACGCTGAGGTAGAAAACTCAAAAACAGTGTTGTTTAAGCCAATGTTGCCCAAACAGCAACTTGTATTTACCGTAGGGTTTTTTGGTTTGATAAAGACAGGTGTGTAGTGTGTGGAAACAATTTTATCAAAATGGTTGTCTCAAGGGCTGTTCAAAGCAGGCTGCAATCACAGTGCACACTGGCGTGGGGATTTGACTCGAAATGTTACCAGATGACAAGAGATGGAAATCACTGTTTGCCCTTTAAGAAAACATACATGTCTGTGGTCAGCCTTTAGTCAGATGGAGCAGGTTGAATGTGTTACTTAGAGCAGTGGTTCCGAACCTTTCTTATCTACTGTACTTCCACCGCCCTGAAAAATAACATCAAATAGTCTTTCACTCACACCACCCATGATATATCCGCTTTCATTTCATTTGAAACTGGATATTATTCAACACTACTGATTGTTTAAACTTGAAACTTTAAAAAAAAGCAATAGTGTTGAATGATATCCAATTAAAGGAAATATCTGTCACTGGTTAAGTCGAGTAATATTGAGTATTGTTGAGCTTTACCTCAGCACATTCACATGATCTGAATAGTTTAGAGATCTATGACGCATATAATAGGGTAATAGTCGTATAGGGACAAGCCTCCCCTGGTTTGTTCCATTGTGCGGAGAGGATGGCCCAAACGCTTCCTCAGTTTGTCACCACAGCACAACTCCTTCCTAAATGAGCCTCACAATGTTGTTTGGGGGTCCAAACTAACAGATGAGCAGTCTGTTATGTTAAGATTTCTGCAATAACCAGCCTTTCTGTGGAACACACGCTACCTTGAGTCATGATGTCATTCCCTGAAAGGTAATCATTTGTTCCCCCAAGAGTATATGGTGGTTCCCTCCAAAGAGCATCCAGCTCAGCAGGAGAGATGTCTGTGAAAAGGGAAGCAAATCAGAGTTGGACTTGAAAATAAAGAACACATTTACTCCCGTATTAACCCAATGAATCATAAAATTATTCACTTGGATTTATAAAGTTCGATTATCATATCATTGTATATTAATGGAATAGTTCAACATTTTGGGAAAAATACATATCCAGTTTCTCTCTAAGTGGAGATTGATACCACTGCAAATTTGTACAGTCAACATGAAACTACAGCTAGCTGGATTGGTTTAGCGTAAAGACGCACTAGGGTTAGGTGCGGCCCGTCCATATGGGCAGGTGGGGCGCCACTAAAAAAATAATCCACCCCGAAACAAAGTTCCTCCTATTTTAGATTTTTGAAAGTTAAAACAAATAATTTCAGTGATTTGCTCTCAATTTAGTGCGTTAGCAGATTGATCTCATTGCCTAATGGTCAAAGATACGAACTGCAATATGCGCCAATAGAGGCTCATTGGGGCAGGATTAAATCCTGCCCTACTGCTGTACTCTGCAGACCTTTATTGTTTTCTTCAGTTAGTCTGTGGCGCACACGTTAAGAACTTCCTGAAGAAATAGCGACCAGTACCATCGCAGCGTCGGCTGTGTCTTATACTGTAGAATTAGTTTTTTTTAAAACCATTTGATCGACTAAAATTGGAAGAGGAGTTGGTGATCAAGCAGTTTGGCTCTGATAGATCAGACATTCATTCTATTATGTTTATGTACTGTCTATTCTCGAATGTAGTGATTATTAAACGTGATTACGATAAAAGTATAAAATATACTTAATTATTAAGAAACAATATGAAAAGTGGGTGTGGCTAGCAAGTGTTAGTGAGCAAGTGTCCGCCCCACTAGAATTTATGACCACGGGCCGCTGACGATTAGGTCCAAAGGTCAAGGCACTTCCAAAGCTCGCTCATGTAATGTAGTATAAAAAACATGATGTCATATATAAAATCACCATTTTTAGGGGTTAGCCTAGATGCAAGACTATTTCTTGGCTGGAAACAAACAGGAGAAAGTCCACAAAGTTATATAGCATAGCTCAGAAATGTTCCAGCTCATACAGTAACACTGCGTAAAATCATGAAAGGTATTAAAATATTTTAAATACTTAGATTTAATACAGGAGATATAATGTGTTAACTCATGAGATTTATATGTTCTTGTAGTGGGTGTAGTCAAGCTAGCTGTTTCCAGTCTTAACTGGTCCAAAGTCCTGTTGAAGTTTTACCTCACATTCTCTAAGAGTGACATTGATCTTCTCATCTCCAAAAGACAGTTATATTTCTCAAAATGTTAAACTACTCTTTTAAACGACATAGCTGTCCGGGTAGGGGAGAGAGTTAATGTCATGGGGGGAATTGGGTGCAGCAGTTTATACAGGAATCGCCAAGTCTGAGCCATTGGTTAGTATGAAGAGTTATTGGGTTGCGGAGGAGGGGGGACAACAGTGACATTGAACACAGACACACAGCTGCACTGACATCAGAAAAAACCTCCAGGCTCAAACAGCTGTCCTGCGCGAGACTCCTGAGAGCATGGTCACGTGTTTTCAGACACAGTTTAAAAATGACAAGGGGACGTTGTCCACCAGATAGTGCCAAAAAATAGTCGGGATTTGTATTTAAACGGCACTTGTCTTTATTTTCAACATGCTTTGTCAGTGCAAAACCACAACAGAACAGTATTATCTTGATGCAAAGCATTCACAACAGGACAATGGGGCGCACAACTTAGCAACACAATGCAACATGACACACGGGCTGGAGTGGACAACAGCCTATTCTCTTCCGTCCTACTACACAGAGCACAGTTAGCACCAGCAGGACTGCTTGGGTCAACACAAGCACAGTCATGCTGCTACAGTACAGAAACACGCCATGCCATTTTTACCTTCTTGGCTAAATGTGTTACCCATGTTGTATATACAGTACACAGAGCTATGCTCCTGTCTATCTGAATACAGGGCTGCGTCTCATGGCGGTACTGTAGTAGCACCGAGCGCAGGCTGGGACCGACCTGTGAAGGAGGAGAGGCAGACTTTGATGAGCGGTCCACAGCAGGAAGAGTTGAGCAGCGGTCTGCAGCAACAAGACGCCATCTGGCCCAAGAGCCCGCAGCTCCCAGAGATCAATGCCATCCCATCACTCCCCGCCCGGCCTCTTTAACAACAATTCACTCTCTTCCTCTCTGTTGGACAAGCCCTGTTTCCCTTCCTATTTCTGTATTCCCTTTCCTGCCCTGCTCACCCTCTGTCTTCCCTATAGTTAGTGTTTACTGAATGAGTCTCTTCTGTACCCCTGCAAACCTTATCTCTCCTACTTCTCTATCTGACTGGGCCGGCTTCTATTTCTAATCCTTCTGTCTCTCACTGTCTGCATCTCCCTCCTCCCACCAGCATCTCTCTCCTCAGTAGCTGCCCAGTTCGTCAGTGAATGCATAAAGCACTCTCTGCGACTGGTATGAGAGTGTGTAGGGGGGGCAGGCCTCAGTGAGAGTTTCCCTGTGTGTTGTGTATGTGTCCGGGTCAGTGAAAATATGCACAGAATGTGTGTCACAAAGACAATGAGTGAGTCTTCTGCTGGGAGAATGTATTGCTGATCCACTGTAAGGCAATGCCACGCAGGGACGGGCTGCAAGGTCACAGGAAGTAGGGGTGTTGAGAGTAGCCTGGTGGCATAGATCGAGGATCAGTTTATCCACATCACACAGTTCAACACAAGTCTGCTCTCTGCCATCAGAGGGGGAGCGGACCGACAGAAGGCAAGACATTTGCACGCCAGGATAGCATCATCCCACACTGTGAGGTCACCGTGAGGAACAGGAGGTCATATAATGAGATTAGTCCTTGGCGGTTTTGACTTTTCAAGGATCCATTTCTGCTGCAGACACTGAGGAGGGACAGGACCTTACCATGACTGCAAAATATACTGTCACTGCTTTCATGTGACCCTTTACCAGCCAAGAAGGAAAGGAAGCATTTGTTAATATTCTTTAAGAGAGAATTGAAAAAAGGTGATACATGTATTATGTTGTTCTCTTCGATGCACACAGTCTTAGCCTGTGGTATGAAGGCAGGACACTTTGTCTTGTGCTACTCCAGCATAATGTGTTCACTCAGGCAGTGACGAATCACGTGATTAGGTGCTGGAACTTCATGTCACTTTGGGAACAGTGTGTAATGTTCTGGGTGTGTAATCTTGACACTGTGATTCGATTTGTTTATTTCATTTAGTTATTTGAAATAAATGTAACCTTTTTTTTCATCATCAACTTTCAAGTTGACATGGTGACCTTATTAGCTTACAGTTGCTCATTAGAACATCCACTTGAACCAGAGCATCATCATCTTTCATTCTAAGTCTTGGTTTGACACCCTGGCCCGTGTAAGTCCGATAATCGCGGTCTTTCAGCTCTGTTTTTGGTCCCTACCAACTCCTGAAGGAAATATCTGGCTCTTCAGCTTCTCAGTGCGCCGCCATGTTCATCCTGTAGACTCTGCTGTCTGATGATGAACATGATGTGTACAGTGCATTTTGAGAGCTTTTCCACGGACAGCAGCTGGATGATGCAGGCCAAAACAATACAATGAGAGTGGTGAGCGTGAACCCACACAGTAAAGTAGGCAGGTAAGGTCCTAACCATCAATTTTAAGAGATATAATGCTTTTTAAAATATGTTGAACCCATACATCCACAGGCCTACTGTTTCTAGATGTAAAACCTGTCAACGCAAACCATCTGATTTGTCGTGGTGTTAGAAACAACCTGGTTCAATCGACACAGAGCGAGACGTGCTCCGTGCATGATGCATTGTGTGACTGATGTCAGTGAGTGGCCACTGAATGTGATGACCGAGCATGGGAAACCAATGCATAAAGTGTCTCCCTCTGTGGCCTGAACGTTCTGCTGCTTTAGCACACTGGAGACAAAGTGGCTGAAATCCTTGTCTGCGACCAGCTTGTTTACTTGGCGGCTGAATGACCATGACTGAATTCTGCGCGGGTGCATTTTGTGAGGCAGTAAACAGGCCGAAGGCGCGTCTGAGCATTTGCTGACACTTTTCCAGAGTGTCTCCCCTGCTTGTTTCTCATAGCGGAAAAGCAGATTCTGTCTAATC